>NC_090174.1:3440849-3485849 GCF_024679245.1 Pseudorasbora parva
GTCTTACGGTTCACAGTCTCTGCCGGCTCTCGGGGACCGGCCCTGGCTGTGTGCAGAATGAAATATATGTCGTTCCGACCTCGGAGTGGCTTTGCCATACTGTGGTCTAATTCTACAAATATGAATTTTTCTGATGTGACGATCATATAAAGCATGCCTGGATTCGTTTTCATTGCAGAGGAGCAGATGAACTGGTCAAGAACTGCATGAATGAAAGAGCTGATTCTCTGTTGTCCCACATTTGGACCTGAAGTTGTATTCCTGTAACTGTTTGCATTTTGTTTGAAAAGCGCCTGGTGTGTTGCTGCCAGTTTTTACCACTCTAGTGTAAATTGTGTGTGTGTGTATGTATGTGTGTGTGTGTGTGTGTGTGTGTGTGTGTGTGTGTGTGTGTGTGTGTGTGTGTGTGTGTGTGTGTGTGTGTGTGTGTGTGTGTGTGTGTGTGTGTGTGTGTGTGTGTGTGTGTGTAGTAGTAGTAGTATTTATTGTAGGGCATTGTTGCTGATAATATAATATAATATAATATAATATAATATAATATAATATAATATAATATAATATAATATAATATAATATAATATAATATAATATAATATAATATAATATAATATAATATAATATAATATAATATAATAATAGTACAGCTATGTAGATTAGCAACATAAATAATAAATAACCATAAAGGCATAAGTAATATTAAAATATAATAATAATAATAATAATAATAATAATAATAATAATAATAATAATAATAATAATAATAATAATAATAATATTTCATATAATAAATACTATGCCATATACACTTAAAATAAGCTTAATTTGATAAATAAATAAATAAATAAATAAATAAATAAATAAATAAATAAATAAATAAATAAATAAATAAATAAATAAATAAATAAACTACTACTACTACTACTACTACTACTACTACTACTATTAAAAATAATAATAATAATAATAATAATAATAATAATAATAATAATAATAATAATAATAATAATAGTAACTTTACAACTGTTTTAAAAATCTTAATGGTCATAGACTTAATTTCCTTTATATAGTTTTCTTAATAGTACAATATTTCTAATTTTTATTTTTATTCACTGATTTATGTCCCCCTTTTTTTTTTTTTTTTTTGTGATTCGGGGGTGTAATTTTATTCATGAGATTCACCAGCTTTACACCGGAGCTGCACTACACATCCTCCCTTTCATGGTTTTTTTTTATCAACTCATGTTGGTCTGAAGCACTTCTAGAAAATAAATTACAAAGGAAACACTGCCCGACTACAATTGGCATTTCAGTGGATCGTATTTGTGCTTGCTACATATGTAAGTATATTCATATAAAACGTTTAGCCATTAATGCAGAGTTCAGAGCAGCACGCCTGTATAATCCTGTCCTTGTCATCAGATTGACTCCATCATATGTTATCTTTGAGCACATTCCCAGCTCCCGCAGGACAGATACGAGGTAAATATGTAATGAATGTGAAGTTTGTTGAGTGCTTATGGCCAATGTTGACTGACATCTTCTTCAAATATCTCATTCATTGACTATCTTTCTGTGCATCAGTGCCAAAAACACTCTCTCAATGAAGATTAATTCAGTTTGGGATCCCTCCAGAAAAGATTAAACATTGGGATTTAAATAAAGCAGAAAATGAGTGGAACTTTCCCTGTGACAGCCAGAGGACACACTCACAGTCATCTACAACGCAGTGCTTTAATGATCCCACACAGTTTGGGCACCATGCATGATACCTCAAATACAGAAACGTACAATTTTCAACGTGCCTAATTATACAGTACACAAAAACACTGAAGGAGGGACTGGAGCCACATCAAATGGATGTGCAGTAGTTCTGTTATTTAAAGGGTGTGGTATTAATATGAGCCTATAGGCCAGGGGTCCCCAGACTCAGTCCTGGAGGGCCGCCGTCCTGCAGAGTTTAGCTTCAACCCCAATCAAACACACCTGAAACAGCTGATCAATGTCTTACTAGCCCTGCGTCCCAATTCGCATACTATCCATACTAAATAGTATTTGAAAATATAATTAGTATGTCCCAAATCGTAGTATGTTGAAAAGAATATTCCAAAGATTCCCGGATGGTTTACTATTTCCGGTCCGGTAATCGATGGGCACTCTAACGGCTGATATTACCCACAACCCATTGCGAGTTGGACAAGGATTCAATTAGAACTACAAACGCGGATAAAAAGCTTAAAAAACTACAAACATGACAGATGAGCGAGTCCGACGGTTAAGTAGAGAAGTTTAGATAAAGGGGTTTGAGTGACCAACTATCAATATTTAACCTGACAAAAAGATATTTATTCAGTGTTGACCACATTATATTTCACCTGCAGCAGCATTGTGAACTTTTGTAATGACACGTTTGGCCATTCACTTTTAAAAGCATCGTTATATATAAACTGCAAACACATGAGGAGAGTCTCTGCATTAAAGACCCACACATGGCAGATCAACGAGCGGCTACATTTCTCTCCGATACGGCAGGAGATTAAACTGAATGTGGAGGATTTGAACTGTGACGAATCTGACGATGATTGACAGGTCAGTTTAAACGATAATGTGATGCACGTAACTAAGTGACAGAGTCCGTAAAAGAGGACGAAGTAGTATGTCCCGAAGCTTGCATACTTTTCTGCTACACACTCAAAAGTATACTTTTTCTTCAAAAAAAGAGTACATACTTTTAGGACGTAGTATAAGTATGCGAATTGGGACGCAGCATAAGACCTAAGACATTGATCAGCTGTTTCAGGTGTGTTTGATTAGGATTGGAGCTAGACTCTGCAGGACAGCGGCCCTCCAGGACCGAGTTTGGTCATATTTGGTCACTATAGGTAGTGCACACAGGGATGTGTCTAAACATTTTAGACACTTTTAAGACTTTTTAGAGACTGTTATATTGTTTTATAAGGTTTATACATAGTCTCCATGTGTTTAGGATAAATATTTCCATTACTGGAGCTACCAGTTTGCTACATCTCAAATAATTATTAAACAGCAAGCCTAAACTCTAACCTCCAGAAACGGCAGCACTCGTTTTCATTCACTCGCTGGACTACATTAGTGGAGTAATGTGAGGAATAGGGAATGAGGAAGGCTATTCAACAGTAATGAATTATCATCACCTGTGTCTTGTTGAGTTCCTCGTTTACCTCTGTATTTAACGCCCTCTGTTTCCTCACTTCCTGGTCGAGTATTGTTTTTACATTTGTTTGCAAAGCTGTCGCATTTGTTGCCTTCTCTGAATCTAGATCCTCGTCGCCTCTTGCTTTCCTGCCCCGCCGTGACACAGAGCATCCTCCACTTTTGCACATGCACATTTTCTTTAGAAAATCTGATCTAATTTGTCTCTCTTGCCTCTGAATATGTGGGCTGGTCAGTTCAGTTGTGTTTAATGGGTGTCTTACTGAGGCTGTGGTTCTTTTCCTGAATGCTATGGTGCTGCCTTGACAACCCTCATTACCACCTCTTCCTTCCTGAGAAACTGCTTTGTTCCTCGCATAATAACTCCCTACTGGGAATACCCGCTGTCTCAAGAGTTTGTATTGTTACCTGGTAACAGAAAGTTCAGAGCAGCACGCAGATGTTGATCTCTGTGTCCATCTCTCTCATCTCAATTCATTTGTAGTGCCCGGAAGGACTGAGGCCCATGAAGGATGGTTCGGGTTGCTATGACTACTCTCTGGGCACAGACTGTACGGACGGGTTCAACGGCGGCTGTGAGCAGTTGTGTCTTCAGCAGCTGGTTCCTCTTCCCGATGACCCGACTTCCAACAATGTGCTCATGTTCTGCGGGTGAGAAGATACAAGTGCATGCACATGAATCCAAGCACATACTATCCGTTCATGTGGAGAATGGTTTAATTAATGCTTTTATTCGCCAAGGATGCATTCATTTGATCAAAAGTGATCCAAGCACAAACACTAGGTTGTCACGTCTGACTCAGGATCTGTTTTACACAAAAACTACCCAAACACTGGGTTATTACGTCTGACCCAGTATCTGAGTTACACAAAACTACCCAAACACTGGGTTATTACGTCTGACCCAAGATCTGGGTTACACAAAACTACCCAAACACTGGGTTATTACGTCTGACCCAGTATCTGAGTTACACAAAACTACCCAAACACTGGGTTATTACGTCTGACCCAAGATCTGGGTTACACAAAAACTACCCAAACACTGGGTTATTACGTCTGACCCAGTATCTGAGTTACACAAAAACTACACAAACACTGGGTTATTACGTCTGACTCAGGATCTGTTTTACACAAAATTACCCAAACACTGGGTTATTACGTCTGACCCAGTATCTGAGTAACACAAATACTACCCAAACACTGGGTTATTACGTCTGACCCAGTATCTGAGTAACACAAATACTACCCAAACACTGGGTTATTACGTCTGACCCAGTATCTGAGTAACACAAAAACTACCCAAACACTGGGTTGTTACGTCTGACCCAGTATCTGAGTAACACAAAAACTACCCAAACACTGGGTTATTACGTCTGACCCAGTATCTGAGTTACACAAAAACTACCCAAACACTGAACCTTTTTTTTTTTAAAAGACCCCAAAATACCCAACCCAGGATTTGGTTAGAAAAATAACCAAATATGTTTTAGAGTGTATGTTCTGTTTAGTATAGTTATTTATTGGTGGAATGAACTCTCAACGCTGTGTGTGTGTGTGTGTGTGTGTGTGTGTGTGTGTGTGTGTGTGTGTGTGTGTGTGTGTGTGTGTGTGTGTGTGTGTGTGTTGCAGATGTGTGCAGGAATACAAGCTCGCAGCTGATGGCCGCTCTTGTCTTCTTCTGGCCGATCACTGTGAAGGACCCAAATGTGCAAGACAAGACTCACGCTTCAACGACACACTCTTCAGCGAGATGCTCCGTGGGTACAATAATAAAAGCCAACAGGTGATCCTGGGACAAGTCTTTCAGATGACCTTCAGGTGAGTTTATCTCTTTATAGCACACGCTTTATTTTTATCTTGTTGAGTGCAACTGCCAGGTTCTAGAAGGAAAGAGCATTTTCTCTAAACAGAAGTAGGTTTTTAAGTTACGAGACAGAAATATGGGTTTGTTTGTTATATGCCGTTTAGCAGAAGCCACACATTTATTCAACAGCGGTTTGCATCAAGTCTTGGTTACCATAAAAATGGAAATCATGGTAAAACACCTCAGCAGCCACCATGGATTCCCATGAAGCATTGCGAATGACATGAATCGAGTCAATATCCCTTCTGGAACAACATATATCATATGTAATATACACTCTATAAAATGCTGGGTTAAACAACCCAAGTTGGGTTAAAAATGGACAAACACAGATGTTGGGTTGTTTGAATGGGTCCATTTACTAGGGTTCAAACAACCCAATTTCTGGGTTTGTCCATTTTTAACCCAACTTGGGTTGTTTTTAACCCAGCATTTTTAGAGTGTATGCAACAAGAAAGTAAGCACTTTTACTTTCACAATCAGTTCTCACTAGTTATTGTACATACAAATGTTAGATATTTGTTTTTTGTTTTTCAGGTTTTTTAAAAGAATTGTCTTCTACTTGCCAAGGCTGTGTTTATTTGCTCAAAAAATGCAGTAAACACAGTAAGAGTGAAATGGTATTACAATTAATTTTCTATTTTGATATATCTTAAAATGTAATTTATTCCTGTGATCCAAGCTGAATATTTTTCTTTCAGGATTCTTTGATGGAACTTTTTGTAACATTATAAATGGTTTACTGTCACTTTTGATCCATTTAATGCATTCTTGCTGAATAAAAGTATCATTACTTAATTACTTACTTTATATTGGAGTTACCAGTGCATGCACACTCTCCAATTGGGTTTTATATTATACCGTAATATCTAATTAGATTATCATTCGAAATGCTTCATGGGATGCATGGTCCATTCCTGCATAAGAGCCAATAGGTCCAGTATTTCGACCTTCAAACACTTTTATGCTCAAAATCAAAGTTCATGAGCTGGTTGGTTTGGTGCTTTTTCCTGAAGAATTGCTGCCTATAGCCGTATTATGTGATGACTTCAAGAAGCATCAGTTATATTTTGTAGTCCTTTTTTGGTCTAAAGTGATTTTGTTCGGCAAACGCATTTCTCAGAAAGCCTTACATTTAAAGGGAATATTGTATAGCCTACACAGCTGCTTTCATGAGCACTTGCAGCTGTCACTCTCAGTTATGTTGGATGTGTGTTGCGGCCCAGCGGTTCTTCTGATGAACATGAAACACTCCATCTTTATTAACTCATCAGTGTTGTGTGTCAGTGCTAATCCCAACACCACACTACCACTGTCAAACCCCAGGAAAACCATTTCGCTGTTTGAAAAATAAAGACAGATGCTTCATGTGGAAAGACAGGTTGGCTGTTGTACACAACTGATCTCACCCACTGGCCTTTACTAACAATTATAATAGTGCTCTATAATGTGTAAAGGTTGTTATGATTATCATAGTATGGTTGCAGCAAGGACGAGTTTGCAACAGTAAAACTTAATTAACAATAACTTAGAGAGGGCTCAAGAAGCATAAACAGAACAACCACTTACGGACAAAGAACTAAACTAATAGGTCAATTAAAGTAACACAATAGGTTGGAAGGATAACAAACAACTATGAAACAAGGGGGCTACCATTTTCATTTACAAACATGTAACTTGACATGCATTTTGGCCATTCATTTACTTGACAAAACTGTTTTGGGGGCCTGAAAATTCAAACGGGTTTCAAAACGCACATTTTTGAAACTTGTAAACTTGACATAATGCACATGTGTATTACGTGTTCTATGTGTGTTCCTGGAATCTCTCTGTGTTTTTATCATTATTTGTGTTTTCTTTACTGTTTGGAAAGCAGTCTGGGCAACGGTAGTGGAATGAAATGTACTATATCAATAAAGAAAATTAATTAAAATGAACTAATGTTTTGAACATCAAAACTAAAAACCCAGATGCCGTCCGACTAAAGCTAAGTCTGTTGATGCTCAAAAACGGATGACCATCGGCAGAGAGAGAGAGAGAGAGAGAGAGAGAGAGAGAGAGAGAGAGAGAGAGAGAGAGAGAGAGAGAGAGAGAGAGAGAGAGAGAGAGAGAGAGAGAGAGAGAGAGAGAGAGAGAGAGAGAATTGATGTGCATTTAGATACAGCATTTTCCTTCAGGTCTGTCCTATGCTTGTATAATAAACAATCAGTTTGAATGTCCGCTGCGATATCTTGTCATTTTAATAATCCTTAAGGGGTTTCCCTGACAGCTAGTCAAAGCATTTGTCAGTTGCATCTTGTCTGTGTTCAAAAAACGTTCAATGTAAATGTCTTTGAGTGACTTACTCACAAAGACAGTCTTCGCCACCATCTAATGACATAATAATGTGACTGCTGGTGCTGTCACTGATCTGTAGAGAGCATTTACCGTATATATATATCAGTGGATGCTGTTCACGGTCAGGGACTATTTTTTTCCAGCGGAATGAAGGCTTTTAGAGATTTTACTTCATGTAAGTTTCACTAATGCATGTTTTTTGCTTTAATATTTGTAGTGTGTGGTTTTATAAAAGCACTAAGGTACACAGCACAGCCTCTCATACCGTATTGCTTATGGAACTTTGTTTCCGCCATGGAATAATTTTTTTAAGGGTTTATCTCACAGTTGTGATTTGGCAATTGTGAGTTGTTGTTGTTTTTTGTTTTTTCTTCTCAGAATTGTGTGACATAAACTTGCAATTGTTATAAAGTCAGAATTGTGAGCTGGCTTTTTTTTCTCAGAATTGCAGGTTTAAATTTTACTACAGTAAATGCTGACCAGTAGGGTTGAGCAGCGTGTTCATTGGCTACTGATACAGCAGGAACCAATCAGCTGTCCCCTACAAGAATGATGTGATTACAAGAGTTAAAGGACATATCAGCCTGCGCCATCTAGAGTTTCATGACAGAACTTTATATTAACGACAACCCTATATTGTTGAACCATGGTGCGACCATGTTTGTGACTTACTAGTTACTTTCTAAAATGATGCACCGTGTGGTGGTTTAGCAGCGAGTTATTTCGTTGTCAGGAAACACACCCCTGACTGTGATTTTTAGTTCTTATTGTTTCATGTATCAACTAGCTTGATTAATCGCCTGTTTAAACATATTTGAATCATAAAAAAATAAAAAAATAAAAAAAGTAAATTAGGATTTTAGTTTGTCTGGCTATCACCAGACCAAATTCAATCTTTTGAGATTGAATGTTAGTCTGTTGAGTCTGCTCTGTATGTTCTACTGCACAAGAGGCGTGATCAACGGGCATAGTTCAAATGACTCTGTATGCAATTGGATAGTCCTTCAACCAATTTAGACCACAAGAGGCGTGATCAACAGTCATCAATCCATTGCTTCTCTACCTGTCATCATGTTAAACCCACCAACAGGGCGCCAGGTGGATAAGCCAGTCTGTGATTGGTTCCCACAAATGTGTAAAAGAAGCAGGATAGAAATATGTACAGGTTTCCAGACTGAGCAACAGGGTAAAATCAAATCACCGGCAGATCAGGCTGGGTTTACCCAGTCTAGGTTTTAGTGTCACTTTGATGTACAGTCAAACCAAAGATTATTCAGACACCAGATATCATGTTTTACCAACGTGATCTCATGAAAATACATGAGTATTTTTACGTAAAGTGTGATTCTACTACACGTACATTTACTAACGTTTTCACACACAATAAAACGTACAATACTGACTTATTAACAGCACTAAAAGGTAAATTATCGACGTTAACGTGTAAGCAGCCACCGGCTCCCATAAATCGTGGCATTAATATTGTTTATTTTATATCCAATAGTCACATCAATACATGTTTTCAGTCTATTAAATGCATTTTACTAAGTTAATCAACCTAATATAAAATAACAGAAATATAAAATAACATTTTGCTCTCGTGACATCACTACAAACTCATTTCGGGTGACTATGTTAAAAGAAGACTGAATTTTAAAACCGTCAGATGAATAACATTCTTGCCAACCATTTTGTAGTATTTAGCTTGTTGTTTGCTGTGAGACATAAAAAGACATTTTCTCCTATTCAGCAACGGGCGATCACAACACCAAAACACAACATCAATTCACAAAACGCAACACTTTATTCGTTTGCTGTAATCCAAATCGTTAGAATCCATATGTTTGCGAGAAACAAATCTAAAATTGAGCCCGGTGATCTTCATCTCCATTAGTCTTCATCTCCTCTCAGTAGCGCGACGGTAAACATCAAATCTCGCGCTCGTAAATTCAAATTTAAAAAACGCGCCCTCATGAAGCGTTACGACATGATTTACGGCAGTGGCATCGAACGCTCATTGGCTCTCGCCTGCTTCGTCACAGATTTTTGACATGCCGTGTTTCAGTCGATTTGTATTTGAAATGGGAAACGCGCAACTTCACGGAGAGAAGCCGGATTAATATTTTCATTGATTAATAGCTAACATTCTGCTCTGTACCTCATACAAAACTATTAACGTTATATACCACCAGAGAGGACTGCGACTGCAACACATCTTCATTTGAACTACTTTTGGTACCGCTTTTGACATTTTTGCAATAAATAAATTATTGTGAGTACACTGGTCTGTCTGTTATGCTTTGATTTATAACAGTACGTTGTTTTAATAAATGCTAATGGGTAGGTTTAGGGGTAAGTGTAGGATTAGCCGTTCAAAATATTTTTTTTAATGCTATATTGTTACCAAAATCGTCATTTTCCAACGTTTTACCTTTTATTTTCTTTATATTCTGTATTAAATTGGTAGGTTTAGGTTTTGGGTAGTGTTAAGGGATCGTACATTAATCAATAAAATGGTCAAAGGGAAATTATATAGATATCTTTATGATATAACAAAACGAAAAAAAATGTTTTTACCAGAATAAAGTTTTGTATTCTCAAAAAAAAAAAGATTTCATGATGGATTCGTAAATATTTTACGTTTTTTAGCTGTAAAAATGTAATAATACTACGTTTAAATGTTGCAAATACGTCTATATTTTACATTTTAGCACTTCTCCAAACGTACTAAGACGTACGTTTAGTCTCTTTGAAAGTAACGTATTAATACCTACGTATTAAGGGTGAGACCAGGCTGGTTTTACTAGTGTGTGCTGGACACTATTGTTAATTTATGTATGTGAGGAGAGCAAAATAAAGTAAACTGTGACATATTATACCCAAACAATTCTTCAACAGCGGACTACCAGTAAAATGTATAAAATTGTGGGACCAAAATGATTCCGACACTTTGACCTGACCATGTTTTGCTTCAGTGTTTTTTCTTGAACTGCTAATGCGACCTTTGACACCACAGACTGAACAGAATGAAGCGCGGTTGGTCATTGGTCGACCTGAACTGGTATTATCTGATTGTTTTCTTAAATTTAACAACTGATTGGTTGATTGTAATCCATTACATCCCTTTCTATCAAAGTTATCTGACATTATCAAGATGAATTTGTTCTGACACAGTTTAACTCTGAGTTCTTGTCATATTTTATTTTCATTTTCTAAACTATAGCGAATAAATGGTGATAATGTGAGGAAATGTTGAAGGTGTCTGATTACATTTTGGTTTGCCTGTATTTAAATGTTAATTATCTGGGTTAATAAATAATTTAGTACAGGAAGTCGCTGAAACCAAAGCCTGCTGCATTTTAACATTTTCTAGGCCTGTGCTTTCATGCACTGAGTGGTTTGGTAAAGCTCAAAGATGAAGGGAAAATAGTGCACATATTTTCAGCAAGAACACAATCTTCTCCACATGCTGAAGGACAGCCGTGGATTACATTTTCAGAAAGCTGTGGTCTTCCTTTATTTTCTGTAGTGTTTTGGAGGCAACAAAAGAATGTGTGAGCCGAGCGCGATGACCAGAGGCTTATTTCACCATGCTCATTTTAATCTCCCACCTCTGTTTAAAAGCACACACTAAATGAGGACACGGCGTAGCTCACCTTGCCGCATGTCTCACACATCTCTGTTTTTAACAACACATTTGTATGAAAGCGTTGTGTTTGTTTTGTCATATTAAGCTTGCTCACTGGGTTTTGTGTGGCAGTTTTCTGAGTAAATATTTTTTTAGATTTGTATTTATTGAATTTTTTTTAATAATGTACAATGGCTTTAGTATATAATTGGCACATTTTTATTGATCAATTGATCAAAAACACATTATTAATTGATGTCTGCCTTTACATGCACATGATCTTTAATGCCATCCCATTCTTAGTCCATAGGGTTTAATATGGAGTTGGCCCACTATTTGCAGCGATAACTACGGTGGCCGGGAAGTGCAAAACATTACAGTGTGTGGTCATTGAAAATATACTCTGATATATTTTCCTCACAGAAAATGAGCCAAGGCCAATGAGTCTCAGTTTGAAAAAAGAATTAATCATATAATTTTTCTTTTGATAAAATATGAAAACGGGTCCAACAGACCCGAACACCATACAAGGGTAAAAGTGACGTTTTTCTTTCTCTATTATTGCACTAAATTACCCAGTGAAATAGACGGCTCTAATATTACACATGCACATGCAAATCAACTTTCTCCTGTCACAGCTGTATAATTTCTGTATGTCATGACTGACAAATGTCTTGTCCAATCAGCGGTCAGTATTCTATTCACCATGTCACTTCCGGTATGTGGTACATTCCCTTTCCGTTAAGAATTGGTAATTGTAAATTTGTTTTAGGACTGGTAAAAGTGTTTTGCGTCTTGTTCATTTGTTTTCTTAAATGTAAAATTGTCTTGAGCTTCGTAAAAGTGTTTCGCACTTTGTAATGTTGTTTTGCACTTCTCGGCCACCGTAGATAACAGCTTTAACTCTTTTGAGAAGGCTTTCCACAAGGTTTAGGAGTGTGTTTATTAGAATTTTTGACCTTTTTTTTTAGAAGCGCATTTGTGAGGTCAGACACCGATGTTGGCTCGCAATCTCCGCTCTAATTCATCCCAAAGGTGATCTATCGGGTTGAGGTCAGGACTCTCAAGTTCCTCCACACCAAACTCACTCATCCATGTCTTTATGAAACTGATGCTTTCTGCACTGGTGCACACGTTGGAACATGCTTTCACTGGAACTAAGGGGCCAAGCCCAACCCCTGAAAAACCACCCCACACCATAACCCCCTCCATCAAACTTTTCTCCTTTGGCACAATGCAGTCAGGCAGGTACCATTCCTAGACTCGTCCATGGGATTGCCAGACGGAGAAGTGTGATGTGTCACACCAGAGAACACGTCTCACTGCACTAGAGTCCAGTGGCGGCTGCTTTACTCCACTGCATCCCATACTTTGCATTGCACTTGGTGACGTAAGGCTTGGATGAGCTGTTTGGCCATTGGAAACCCATTCCATGAAGCTCTCTACGCTGTTCTTGAGCTAGAACTTTTGACCGGTTGGTGAATTCTGCGCACTGTGACCCTCAGCATGCGCTGACCCCACTCTGTGATTTTACGTGACTTATCACTTCATGGCTGAGTTGCTGTTGTTCACAATTGATTCCACTTTGTTATAATCCCGCTAACAGTTAAGTGTGGAATATTTAGTAGTGAGGAAATGTCAGCAATGGACTTATTGCACAGGTGGCAACCTATCGCGGCCCCACGCTTGAGTTCACTGAGCTCCTGAGAGCGACCCATTCTTTCACTAATGTGTGTAGAAGCGTCTGCAGGCCTAGAGCTTGATTTATACACCTGTGGCCATGAACTGATTAAACACCTGAATTTAATGAGTTGGAGGGTTGTCCCAATACTTTTGGCAAAATAGTGTATATTCTTAGCCTGACAAGCCAGACCCACATCAAGATGTTTCACCATTCATGCATCATGCATCACCATTGACAGCTCAATCCGAGGGGCGGGATAAACGGTTGTCTATCAAACTCCCTCTGCACGTAATAGGATTGTGCTTCAACCAACCAGAGCAATGAAGGTGAAGCGGAGCTCGTTGACAGATTAAACATTCGCCGTATCCGGTCAGCAAAACTCAGAACACATCTTCCCTTCTTAAGAATGACTTCAGTGCCGTTCTTTGTTCTTTTCTCAGAGAAAAGCTTAACTCCTAGTATTCCAGAGTCACGGTCAAAGCTGATTTGAAAGACCGCCGTTCGCCAGTTTCTGTGTCTACTAGTAGTAAGCAAGCACAACTCGGCCCCCATTATGTTAAGCCCCGCCCACCAACTCTATACACAATGTGATTGGCCGTACTAGAGTTTGTTTTTTTACAGCTCCGAAGTGTATTGAGAGTTGCAAGATGATACTCGCGGCTGATTAGATTTACTGCCGCTAGGGTGCGTCTAGATTTCTAGGCTAGTATATTTTAAGAATGTTTTGCCAAATTCCTTTTAAGTTATAAAGCATTACTAAGGATTAAGCAAATTTGTGGTTGTAGTATGTGTGTTTTTATCAGGCCTTTGTTTGACCCTCATCATGCTGATTTCCTCTTGAGGGGTTTGTGTCCTCCACATCACTTCAGCAGATGCTTTGATATGTAGATGCAGCTCTTTACCGACTACAAATCCAATGGCAGGAGACATGACTCAGATCTGATGTGGCCTGAAGGGCTACAGATGCTTTCAATCACGTTTTACTCATGATGATAATGCTCATCATTATGCCTCATATTAATGATATTCATGCAGCTTTGGCCATATGCATCCATGGAAACAGTTTGTGGAAATTAGTCATTAGCGGCAGAGTGCCAGTAATGATATAACAAACAACATCCAGGCAAATAGTATTTTTGCAGAATGGAAAATCATTTCTGATTATGTTTGCTTTTTGGCAAATTAGGAAAATAGTTGTTTTGTTTGACTTAACATCAAACAATGAGTTTCCTTGGTAACACTTTCAATAGTAATCATTTTTAGAAAATAATATAACTCTATTATACAAAGTTTTGAACTGTAAGTGGTTTATAAATTAAAATGTGAATCCAAATTAAAATATATTAGATTAATGATATTTCTAAATACTTTATCTGAATATATTACCTAGAAATCATAATATAATGAGCTCAGTGAATGTTATTATAAAGTTGTATTACTCCATATCAAATTACTGTGTATAATATTTACTGCATTTAAGTTATACTGCATACAAGTTTAAAGGTGTCATGAACTGGCTTTTTTTACTCTTGTCTGAGGTGAACTTATGGCATTCACATGGTTTTTACATTCAAAACATCCTAATGAATAAGTAATGGACTGTTTTCTATTCTGGTTTTGAGCCACTCTCCTGCACGCTCAGTTTTATGGGACTTCACTGAAGACTTGGAAGTAAACGCCCATGGCCAGGTTTGGATTAGCTTTGCATATTTAATGAGCTCCAGTTCCCCCAGAGGTACATGTGAGGGATTGTTTTGGGAAACGGCAACGGGAATTATTTGCAAAATGTCTCTATCAAACACAATGACACAATGATTTATCTCTTATCCACCCACAATTAATTGGAATGTTATTTTTTTGGTGGATCGGTGGATATAACCACAAACCGTGCATCAACTAACACATGCGTACACACAAGCTGCAGAGTCAGACAAATCAGCATGATCAAAACTTCTATGATTGAATTTTTCCTTCAAATATCAGGTCAAGAGAAAGTGAACAACATACTTGGTAGCCCGTCTGAAAATCGCATAGCCCCTAGACATTAGGCTTTGCAAGCTCTGGCCCAGAGGCTTCATGTCTGAGTCTAACCAGTGATCATGAATAGTAGCACAACAGCTCAAATAAAGGCTTCTCCAGCCTGTGACAGCGTGCTAATGTATGTTTAGTTACACACGTATACATAATCAATATGATCCATATCTAATGATCTGTAACAATGCAATAATATCACGTTTATTTGTTTATCACACCTAATGGAAATTTAAAGTGCTTTGCATAGAAATTAATTAAAATAGTGGTAACATATGCATGAGAAATAAAAGAATACCATGTGTATGAATTAAAAACAATGATGAATAAAACAGTTGTAAAAATAATTTAAAAAATTAAAGAGGTCAGATACACAATATGAGGTCTGAAATCAAAATAAAACATTCTTCAGTTTACAGCCTACATACATGTACCATCTTTATTAGAACACCTCTCCTTCATTTATTTCTCAAACACGTTTATAACATCCATTTTGATCACTATTCCCTGATTTTTACTCAGGAACCTTCTTGTTAAACCCATTCTCACTCATCATACCCTCCACAGATTTACACATACTCAAACCTTTTTGTCAAACTTACTATTGCCATCAAACCCAGATTTCACTCATCATATTTAACTCAAATGAACATATAAAATAACAATAACCAAAGATAAGAACAAAGGTAAACTAAAGCAATTATTTAAAAAAAGAATAAAGAGATACGATAGGGTGCGATCAGTCACGTACAGTGCTCAGAGCTCATTCAGTAAATGCTCAGCTGAACAGATGTGTTTTGAGTCTGGATTTGAATGTGGCGACTGTTGGAGCACATCTGATCTGTTCAGGAAGCTGGTTCCAACTGCGCCTTGCATAATAGCTAAAAGCAGACTCTCCTTGCTTTGAGTGAACTCTTGGTATTTCTAACTGACTTGATCTTGCTGATCTGAGTGATCTGTTGGGTTTATATTTAATTAGCATATCTGTATTGAGGTCCTAGCTCATTGAGAGATTTATAAACAAGTAATAGTACTTTAAAATCCTAAATGTATCCTAAATGTAGTTATAAGCCAGTTATTATTTTGTATAATAATAATAATAATAATAATAATAATAATAATAATAAAGTCACACAAGTGTGTTGTTTCATTAATTCATGTAATCTCATGCTGTCTGCAAATCCATTATCTTGTTAACAAATGAATCCTTGGTGAAATGAAGGAACAAATGTGCAATGTGTCTTCCCCACGAGAGCTGGATATTCATTCAAAATTCAAAAACAGACCAGCGCAAAATGATTGAATAAAGTTACACAAAAGTATTCTTGTCACTTCATAAAATGAAAGTTGAACCACTGGAGTCACATGGAGTATTTTAATGATGTTTTACTTCCTTTCTGGACCTTCAAAATGTTCATTAAATACTGGTCTATGGAGGGTCAGAGAGCCCTCGGATTTCATCAAAGATATCTTCATTTGTGTTCTGAAGATGAATGAAAGTTTGACGGGTTTGGAACGACATGAGCAAGAGGAATTAATGACAGAATTTTCATTTTTGGGTGAACTAACTCTTTAAGTGGGTCAAAAACACTTTAAAGTTCAATTGCATTTAATATAACTGTATACATGTTCATAAAAATTCGCCATGAAATCCCAAATTGTGTGTTTTAGTATGGATATGTTGGCTTTACTGTTATCTATAAGATAGTCCTAATCCACTCCAAAACTGACAGAGTTTAAAAAATATAAGCATGCTAAACTTACAGTCTCTCACTTCACTTCTGCCAATAAGGATCAATGACTTTGATGAGACACTGAGCTACAGCTTCTCATCAGATTTTCTGACCAATCAAATGCTCTGTATAATCTGAAGCCCCGCCAACTACATTATAAACAGACGCTCAAGCTGCGGGGGAAATCGGTCACTTGATCACACATTTACTGTTTTCTTCATAGTTAAGGGCACATAGTGCACTATATAGGGGATAGGGAATGATCAGAGAGTGCACTATATAGGGGATAGGGAACAATCAGACAGTGCACTATATAGGGGATAGGGAACGATCAGACAGTGCACAATATAGGGGATAGGGAACAATCAGACAGTGCACTATATAGGGGATAGGGAACGATCAGAGAGAGCACTATATAGGGGATAGGGAACGATCAGACAGTGCACTATATAGGGGATAGGGAACGATCAGAGAGAGCACTATACAGGGGATAGGGAACGATCAGACAGTGCACTATATAGGGGATAGGGAACAATCAGACAGTGCACTATATAGGGGATAGGGAACGATCAGTGAGTACACTATATAGGGGATAGGGAACGATCAGACAGTGCACTATATAGGGGATAGGGAACGATCAGAGAGAGCACTATATGGGGATAGGGAACGATTAGACAGTGCACTATATAGGGGATAGGGAACGATCAGACAGTGCACTATATAGGGGATAGGGAACGATCAGAGAGAGCACTATATAGGGGATAGGGAACGATCAGACAGTGCACTATATAGGGGATAGGGAACTATCAGACAGTGCATCATATAGGGGATAGGGAACGATCAGACAGTGCACTATATAGGGGATAGGGAACTATCAGACAGTGCACTATATAGGGGATAGGGAACGATCAGAGAGAGCACTATATAGGGGACAGGGAACGATCAGACAGTGCACTATATAGGGGATAGAGAACGATCAGACAGTGCACTATATAGGGGATAGGGAACGATCAGACAGTGCACTATATAGGGGATAGGGAATGATCAGACAGTGCACTATATAGGGGATAGGGAATGATCAGACAGTGCACTATATAGGGGATAGGGAATGATCAGACAGTGCACTATATAGGGGAGAGGGAACTATCAGACAGTATTAATATGCTTTCCATTGGGACAAATTTATTTAGGTTTCACTTTAGTGGCTTTCAACGGCTCTGGGCAAGCTATGATATAAACTAAACGCTATTGACTATTTTAGAAAAGGGGAGGAACTGCTCCCTATGTTTCACCCTGACTTCCTGTTTCAGTGGAAATTAAATCAGCACATTGAATAAAGCAGTGCATTTCAAGGCATTGTCCATTGATGGTGGTGTGCGTGATGGTGAAATCTCTTCGTCTGAGACTGGCCTTCATGGGTAGATGATCTTTCAACTGACAGCCACTGCACACCTTTCCCAGCATGCCTTTCTCCTCTGAGATCTGCATCAGGACGACCACAGTGACTAATATATGTTGACATGCCAATCTGAGAAAAGAGGCTCAGAGACTCCTTCTGACCTCAACGTTTCCTTTAGAAGGCATTCAGTGTGGGACAGGAAAGATGAGGACCATCCATCAGAGATGACGTGCCTTATAGCAGCCGGCTCTTTTGTTTTTCTGAGAAAGGTTGAGAGGGATGGCAATGCTATCGAAAAAGACAAGCTGCAGCTGAATGTATACACCCCTGTTATATAGCAGACACAAAGAGCGTAATATGTGTGATTTGCATTACACACAAGTATCAGATTTGCAACTTGATGGACACAACTCAAAAGATGAGATTATTCTAGTGCTGTCAAATCGATTAATCATGATTAACTAAATCCAAAATAAAAGTTTGTGTTTATATAATGTATGTGTGTGCACGGTGTGTGATTATGATGTAAATATAAATACACACTCATTTGTGCATACAGTATAATAAAAAAAAGTATACTTTATAAATATGTATATCAATTGTATTAGATATTAATTTATATAATTATATAATATATATTTTTTCTTAAATATATACATGTATATGTGTGTATTTACACTGATCAGGCATAACATTATGACCACTGACAAGTGAAGTAAATAACACTGATTATCTCTTCATCTCTGTTAGTGGGATATATTAGGCAGCAAGTGAACATTTTTTCCTCAAAGTTGATGTGTTAGAATCAAGAAAAATGGCCAAGATTAGTAATTTGAGCGAGTTTGAAAAGGGCCAGATTGTGATGTTTCTCCAAAACTGCAGCTCTTGTTCGGCTGTTCCCGGTCTGCAGTGGTCAGTATCCATCAAAAGTGCTCCAAGGAAGGAACAGTGGAGAACCGGCCACAGGGTCATGGGCGGCCAAGGCTCATTGATGCACGTGGGGAGCGAAGGCTGGCCCGTGGGGTCCGATCAAACAGACGAGCTACGGGAGCTCAAACTGCTCCAGAAGTTAATGCTGGTTCTGATAGAAAGCTGTCAGAATACACAGAGCATCTCAGTTTGTTGCGTATGGGGCGGCATAGCCGCTGACCAGTCAGGGTGCCCATGCTGACCCCTGACCATCAGAACTGGACCACGGAGCAATTGAAGATGGTAGCCTGGTCTGAAGAATCACTTTTTCTTTAACATCCAACATTTATAGTTAAAAGAAGCAGTAGGAATTCTCAGATTTCCAGTTTCTTTTTAGTTAAATTGGAACCCCTGGCTTTTTATTCCCTTTGAATTCAACTGTGTGACTCTTGTCAGAACTTTAGCGTTAGGCGTTATGATAATTTTGGGTGGAATGACTGAGAAAATGTGTAAAAATGTTGCTATGTTTAATACCACAGTAAGTGTATTTGTGTGTCCAGTTAATTGCAATGAAGATACTGGTACATTGAGCCTTAATTAAGAGTTGTTTCATAGGCCGGATTGTAACATGTTGGTTTGGATGCTATTGCGTGCTGCAGAAGAGAGTAATTTGATTAACTACAGTGAAACCGTCACACAAGGGGAAGAGCAGCTGGTGGCAGTAATATTAAGATAGACATTTACATATATTTTTTTTTACATACAGGATGTAAGATACAGTATTTAGACATTTACATAACCTACTCATTTAATGAAAAAAGAACGTGAAGGTGGACATCTTTAGACAGGAATTAATAACTTCAAGTGTGTTACATATGAAATCATATTAATTTTGATGGAGAATAACAAATCTGGGTCATAACTCAAGAAACTATTGCTTCTATTAAAGAGATGACGTATTTTTCTATAAGATATATTTTTCTTACAACTTAACTGGATATATCCCCCAAAAAATGAAAATGATTTACTCACCCTTGTGTCATTCCAAACCATTGACTTTCTTTGTTCTGAGTACTTTGAAAAATGTGTCAGTAGTTTTTTCCCCCCATCCATCTCTTTCTTTCCTTACAATGAAAGTCAATGATGCCGTTTGGACTCCATTGACTTTCAAAATATCTTTTGTGTTCCAACAGAGAACTGCAATATAACAGTTTTGCTCTTAAATTGTAGTATTATTGACTTCACATTTACACGTCAATCAAAATTAACTTTTACATGATGTTTGAACATAAATGTGTGTCTGCAGTGTGTGTACACAACCATCCTATAATAGTAAAAATCCACCTAGTCCTCTTTTTTCCTACACAATAAATCACAAGAAGTGTCTCATAATTAGTCATTTACAATTTCAATGCAATGTGACATCACATGTGCTTAGGCCCCACCCACGACTGCTGACAGACTCCGCCCTCTTATCATGGACCCTGCCCTCAGGGAGCTTTACACAGTCGGCCATGTTGATGTAACAGCAGTATTAAAGTATAAATGTGTTTTTATTAAAGCTGCTAAAGTCATTCAGTCGAGAGCAGTGAGGGATTTTCTGTTTGTCTTTTGTGGTTTGATTCATATTAACAGCAGATATAGCAGTAGGTACTGTATATTATGCTACTGTCCCTTTAATACATAGATATAGTATACACATGCGATTTATTTACATTCACAGACATAACCGACTGTGTTTATCAATCAATCAGTCAATCAATCAATCAATCAATCAATCAATCAATCAATCAATCAATCAATCAATCAATCAACTTTATTTATTTAGCGCTTTTATAATGACGATTGTGTCAAAGCAGCTTCACAGTGTCAAACAGGATAATATTGCAACAAAATTAGATTTGGCTGTACAGTCGTTCTGGAGAAAACAGTGATGCTCCGTCTTTCACGCAGCTTTCTGTGTGTGTGATTCAGGTGTGTGTGCGCTCAGAAAAACATATATCATAAGTTTAGACTGATATGGCTTTAAACACATCATATCATAAACTCTTATGATGATGAAGAACTGCAATGTCACGTGAGCTTGATAGAAATGATCATTAGTAGCGCTATATAAATGTAACAAATTATTATTACTATTATTAAAAACAAAAAGATGTTTTAGTTTTTGTTAGAGTATCTGAGGCATGAGCTGTACAGGCTCCGCCCTCTTCTGTAAAAGGGGCAGATCAGAATCTAATTTGCATTTAAAGCTACATGCACAAAAACAGCATGTTTTTTCCTTCCATTCTAAATCGAGCATTTACAACATGGTATAATAAATTATCTGTGGGGTATTTTGAGCTGAATCTTCACAGACACATTCTGGAGACACTGAGACTTATTTTACATCTTGAAAAATGGGGTATAATAGGTCGCCTTTAATGACATGTCAAACTACAGTTCACTTTGTTTAATATCATCTCTTCCTGTCTGGGTGGTTCCCAGATTTAGCCACAGAATTATCTGACTTATATATTGACCAATAAATCCATGAATTTAGGTGAGGGAACACATCCTTGGTTGATAGCAGCCAGTCCTGATGAGATATTGCATATGATATCCAACCTTACCATCAGGGAAAAATAGCCATCACAGTCCTTCTGAAGGAACACAGTAAAACTAAATACCAGAACAATTGGGCAAAACAATTTTTGAGATATATGTGTGTGATAAGTCAGAATCATGGCACAGTGTGAGCCATTATCTACAAATGGAGTGGTAATGGACATTCACAGGAGTGGCCAATCTGCCAAAATGTCTCCACAGTGGCACCTCATCCAAGTCTCAAAATATCCTAGAAAAACTTGCAAAGAACTGTGGGTCTCTCTATCATCAGCTAATGTCAGATTTCGTGACTCATAAAGGGACTGTGCAAAATTGGACTTCATGGACGAGCTATGTGGAATACACAGCTCACCTAGAAGAACAACTAAGTATATCACATTTACTAAAACACACCAACATGACCCCATTCTTTGAGTGGCACCTGCTCATAAAATAAAGATGGGTAAATGGAAAAAGACAGATGACGATGATAAAAAAGACAAAAAGAAAGAATTAGATAGAGCCCGAAATAAAACAAGGGTAAATTCTGGACCGGCTTTTCCGAGGTGGAAGGAGCTAACTTGCGTGTCCTGAAAGAATTAAAAACAGATTCAGAGTTAGCCAGAGGAGTTAGTTGGAGCTGTGGAGGGGGAGGGGCTGTAATGGGGAGGAGCTGTGGAGGGGGAGGAGCTGTAATAGGGAGGAGCTGTGGAGGGGGAGGAGCTGTGATATGGAGGGGCCGTGGAGGGGGAGGGGCTGTGGAGGGGGATGAGCTTTGATGGGGAGAGGCCGTGGAGGGGGAGGGGTTGTGATGGGGGAGGAGCTGTAGTGCAGCAGAGAGCAAGGGGGTGTGACCCGTGAGTTGTGCTTGTTCAAATTTTCAGGCAAGTCAATGTTTTCTAAAATCTCTCAACTGCAGCTTTAAATAAAGACATTTACTGGACTGTACTGGTGTTTCACAGGTGTTTTGCCCATATTTTGGATTCATGCAATGCATTGTTTAATTTTTTTTTATAATGTTTTTGGTGTAGTTGGTGAAACCCGATTCCAAAAAAGTTGGGTCAAATTCTGAATAAAAATTCTGAATAAAAACAATGCGATGATGTGTAAGTTTCAGATTTCAATATTTCATTCAGAATACAACACAGATGCCATATCAAATGTTTAAACTTAGAAAATGTATAATTTCAAGGGAAAAAATAAGTTGATTTTAAATTTCATGGCATCAAACACATATCAAAAAGGTTTTTGTGTTTACCACTGTGTGGCGCCCCCTCTTCTTTCTATAACAGTCTGCAAACGTCTGGGGACTGAGGAGACAGTTTAGGAATAGGAATGTTGTCCCATTCTTGTCTAATACAGTCTTCTAGTTGCTCAACTGTCTTAGGTCTTCTTTGTGGCATCTTCCTCTTTATGATGCACCAAATGTTTTCAATGGCGTCAGTTTTCCAAAAATAACTTCAAATTTTGATTCATCTAACCACAGAACAGTTTTCCACTTTGCCACAGTCCATTTTTAAATGAGCCTTGGCCCAGAGAAAATGCCTGCATTTCTGGATCATGTTTAGATATGTTTAGATATTATGTGCTGTAGATGATGATAACTTTTAACCAGCAGCCATATCACCCTGTAGACCAAGACTGGTTTCCCACTGAAGCTAAGCAGGGCTGAGCCTGGTCAGTACCTGGATGGGAGACCAACTGGGAAAACCAGGAGCTGCTGGTAGAGGTGTTAGTGAGGCCAGCAGGGGGCGCTCACCCTGTGGTCTGTGTGGGTCCTAAGGCCCCAGTATAGTGATGGTGACACTATACTGTCAAAGAGCACTGTCCTTTGGATGAGACGCTAAACCGAGGTTCTGATTCTCTGTGGTCATTAAAAATCCCAGGATTTCCTTCGGAAAAAGAGTAGGGGTGTAACCCCGGCATCCTGGCCAAATTTGCCCATTGGCCTCTGTCCATCATGGCCTCCTAATCATCCCCATATCCTGATTGGCTTCATCACTCGGTCTCCTCTCCACCAATCAGCTGGTGTGTGGTGAGCGTTCTGGCGCAATATGGTTGCCGTCGCATCATCCAGGTGGTGCTGCACATTGGTGGTGGTTGAGGAGATTCCCCCCTTCAATGTAAAGCGCTTTGAGTGCCTTGAAAAGCGCTATATAAATCAAACGCATTATTATTGTTAACTTCAAACTCTTTCCAATTTTTCTCTGAGAAACTCCTTTCTGAAATTGCTGCTCTATTTTTTACTGCCACATTGGGGGAATTAGTGATCCTCTGCCCATCTTGACTTCTGAGAGACACTGCCACTCTCTTTTTATACCCAATCATGTTTCCAATTGACCTAATAAGTTACAAATATGTTCTCCAGCTGTTCCTTATAGGTATATTTAACTTGTCCAGCCTCTTACTGCTACCTGTCCCAACTTTTTTGAAATGTGTAACTGAAATGCATCATCCAAATTGAGTCAATATTTGGCATAACATTTCAAAATGTATCAATTTCAACATTTGATATTTTATCTATATTCTATTGTGAATAAAATATAAGCTTATGAGATTTTTTATTTATTTCATTCCTTATTTATTCACAATTTGTCCCAACTTGTTTTGGAATCGGTTTGTACATAAACAATTGTTATATTTTAGAAATAAAAGGCATTTTTAGCCTCTGATTTGAAGGTTCTGCTTGAAGGGGCATATGTGGGCTGTGTTCAGCCCTGATAAAACATTGCAAAACGTTTTTTAAACGGAAACGGTGGTGCGTTAAACACCCTTTTCTGATGACAACTATGAGGAGTTGCAACTATGGCAGCTGAGAAGGTCATTCTGTGTTCTTTTTGAATTCCTAATTATTGTGATCCAACATTTCAGGACATGTCTTTTAAAATCTTCAATTGTTGCGTATACTGAGCTGCAGCGGACACATTTCTTTATTTGGACCCATTGTGTGAGATGTTTTATTAATATTGTGTGGTTTATATACATGTTGCTGCTGGTTGGGCTGACATTTTTGACACACCCACAAAACAAGAGAAAACATATCTCAAACCCCGTTGAACACCGTTTCCAGAAAACATGATGTTCAACATGGAAACCATATAAAAACGTTGCGAACAGGTTTGAGCTTGAATGTGCCCCTGCTGTGATTGGCTGCTGTGAGACTACAGTGTAAAAGCCAGCTGCTGTGATTGGCTGCTGTGAGACTTCAGTGTAAACACCAGCTCCTGTGATTGGCTGCTGTGAGATTTCAGTGAAAGATTAGAGTATTGTAATGTAACATACTTGGGTGTATCATACTCTCTATTTTCACATCTTCAAGATTGTTAACAGGAACAAAGGAAAGAGAACATATTTCACCAGTGTTGTTCTCTCACCCCTGGCTCCCAGTAAAACCCTATTGTTTGCTTATAAGGGTTTGTACTGGCTCCTCCATATACATCTCTGATCTCCTTTCATTCCACCATAATACTTCCAGAAAACTCAGGTCAACCAGTAGTTTACAGTTGACTGTTCCAAGGACACGTTTAAAATTGAAAGGAGACCATGCCTTTTCAGTGGCTGCTCCACAGCTTTGGAACAATTTGCCATTTTACACAAAGACTGAACCAACATACACTGATTTTAAAACTTTGCTTAAAACCCATTTATTTACTGTGGCTTATGATCATACGTAGGTCCAGTGGTATAAATTGTAATGTATTGTTTATTGGTGTTTTTACTATTAGTGTGCGTGTTTACACTAATGAGGAAGTTTTCAGTTCTGAAACTTACAGGATATTCTTATAGTATACCTCTTATATGTCAAAAGCTGAAGGAACATGTCATTTCTTAATGTAATTACATGTCATTTCTTATTGTGTAGAAACAAAAAATATTTAGTGAGGATGTGTCCATATCCTCTGTGAGCAGCTCATGTCTGAAGACTTACCAATCAATGTCACTGTAAAGCAGGAATGCAAAGAAGAACGGGCAATGAATCCTCAACAGAGACATGCAAGTCTCATATCAAATTATAGAAAGTGCCAGTCAGTGTCAGTTATTGCCATTAAGGACCGGATATTAGCTTCAACTCAATCTTCAAGAAGGAAGTAAACATTAAAACAAAGCATTACACGTTGTCCCTACTCAGGTTCCCTTTGTGCAATACTACATTTCAAATGAAAATCTGAATCCGTAGAGTGCTCAAAAAGACACAGACAGAGAATCACATACAATATCAAGCCACTGGCATCATATTGCAATTGACTGTTTTAGCAATCCAGCTGCTTCTTTGAGACGAATCAATCGCTTATAAACCACTTTCACCTTTTGCAAACAAACCGTCCTAACCGATAGCAGGTCACATTGAGACTGTGGCGCTGCCTGTAAGCTTTCAGTGTAATCACGGTCAACCACAAGATAGACCTTCTCAAAAAGAAAAAGTTAATTCCACAGCCAGTGCCAATTATTTCCTGGAAGCCCCTATGATTGTTCCAGAGCAAAGCCAGTTTAAGGACGGAGGCAGCATCCTGTCTGCAAACCACAAGCAATCCCATTTCAAGCCTGACGTAATGGCTCTAATTTTACCTGATGTAGAGGAGGTTTCACCCATGCCGGCCTGAGGGAGACGCATCCCATGGATGGATAAGCACTGATTTAATGTCTCAGCATTGCTGAGCACGTTGACCTGTGGACTTATCCAGTTCTTTTTAGAGCCGTGGAAAGTGGAGTTTATTTTCTAGTAGTCTGAATATGCTCTGCTTTTTTTATGACCACTCTGTGGCAATAAACTGTATGAATAAAAAGGAAAAATTTAACAGCACTATGGTACAGTATATATAATTGCTAGAAGAAGAACAGAAATGGACAGGAAAAAAAAACAAGTTTTATCTTCCATTAAGAATTGTACGTCAAAACATTCAGTTGAACTGATGTTCAAGCTCAAATGACCTTATGTTCTGACATGTTTATGCTCTTCAATCCTTGTGCTGCCACAGATAATGAGTGAACAAGAATACTCCAATTAGCAAATACATCTTCCTTCGATTACTTCATCCTTGTTTCCTTCTTTCACATCCTAAGGGTGGTGTAGCTAATAAGCGAGGAAAGGAAACGAGGATGCACAAATGAGAAATGAGAAGCACCAAATGTGTTCAGATAACGTCCTCCTCTGGCATTACAAATAAATGAACATGAGTTGAGAAAATCCTCCTCCGGTTCCTCAGATCCACTTTATTCTTAACGCTAGAACTGGGTCTGGACTGGCCCTCGGGAGCACTCGGATAATTCATGAATTGCTTAGTCTTGACTGGCAACGCTCCATGCCTCAACCAAACGGTTTCGAACAGAGGGATATATATATATATATATATATATATATATATATATATATATATATATATATATATATATATATATATATATATATATATATATATATATTAGGGCCGGGACTTTAACGCGTTAATTAAGATTAATTAATTACGTGACTTTAACGCGTTAATTAATTACGCAAAAAAAATTTAAAATTTAACCGCATTTATTTTTGCACCGCGGAACGTTTTTCAATAAATCAGTTTCGACGGACCGATTATACTGGAACACCAACTAGCGCTCCGGAGTCACGACAACAACATGGGTGCGTCTCAATCAGCTCCCTAGTTCAGTAGTCAGGGCACTGATCAGGAAGTCAGCCCATTGACTTATGTCTTGATCAGTGCCCTGACTAGGGAACTAGGGAGCTGATTGAGACGCAGGGCTTGAGTGAAAATGAACGAAGAAGCTGATGAGACTGCTTTGCTTGGCCCCGTGGATGGGAAATTTTGTTTTAAAAAACGAAAGAATGGAAGCGTCGTCAAGAGCATGGTTGTGTGCAAGCTATACAACAAGGAATTTGCGTATCACCGCAGCACATCGAGCCTCAAATATCACAGATATGCTTTTGCTAAACTTAATGGCAAACATTGCGCTGGTCTGCTGGACTGAAATAAATAAACTATATTTTGTTGATTAAGCTTATGTATTCAGTCATTATTCAATGGTATACTAAAAATACATGTGAAAAATTACTTCTCATTGTTCTCAGGTCAAATATTTATATGCGATTAAAATGCGATTAATTTCGATTAATTAATTACAAAGCCTCTAATTAATTAGATTAATTTTTTTAATCGAGTCCCGGCCCTAATATATATATATATATATATATATATATATCAATACAAGGGAGTCGAGGATGGAGAGGAAGCGGCCAGGTGGAGCAGAGAGGGAAAGTTGCCCGAGAAGCAGTGAAATATAACAAAATGACTGAACTGTTCATGGCTTCGAGTGCCGATCAGTTTCATCTGTAATTAGATTACTGTAGATTTGTCCTCATTAACATAAGTGTTGACTGCTAGCAAATGATAGTAGTAGCATCCCATTACCACGATCTCTCAAAATACTGTATGCTAAAGGACATTATTATTATATATTGTAGAGTTACAGTAGGCTAGGAATTTAGCCAACAGATATTCACATCGATTTATAGGGTAGGAGCTAGGGCAGACCACAACACAAAAATATGAGCCATAAACATGTTCAGTATAAGGATTTTTCTGTAAAGATATTGCCGTGATTTTGATATTATTATATTAATTTTGACATTTAGGCAAATGATAAAATGTGTTCCATTTGTTGAGTGTTGGGTCATGAACTGAGAAATTAAAATGAGCTTTTGACATTTAAGAGGTCATCATACTATAAGAATACCCTATAAGTTTCAGAACTGGAAGCTTCTTTATTAGTCCTTGTTAGCTTTTATTGTATCCAAGCCCAGAGAACGACTCATTGAGTCTGTCTCAGAAGAAGATCAACGCCTACTTCATCATCACTGCATCTTTGGCTCCGCCCACTGGAGTGTTAGTGAGATGACGAGGAGAGAAGAGCGATACAGGATCACTGCACTACAAATAACATTACCTTCCAGAGGATCCTTATTTATGTTCAACAATGTGAATGTCTCAGTCGAGTATTATTTATTTTTGTTCGGTACATTTCACTGTGGATTCTTTGGGAAATTAGTCGCAATTTCGGTGTAGGCTTTGCAAAGAGACTTTTATGATGAAAATACATAGTAGAAATAGTCAAAACTACACTTTAACGCAAGCAAGAACAGACGGGAGCAAACTCAAATCAAACAAACTGAGAAACTGGGTCGAACGACCCAGGAAAACATGAAAACAAGAAAAATAGAGAAAAAAGAACACACACACACACACACACACACACACACACACACACACACACACACACACACACTAAAGGGAAAGAAAGATATCAGGGAAAATGAAGAGAAGGAAAATGGATGTCACAGTGCAGTTCAAGAGAGCGTATTTCTTTTATTTTTTTAGACAACCCCAGCTTAAGGATTTAAACCTTTTTTTATGAGATGGCCATACAAACAAATTAGGGTTGTCTGTGGTTCCGCCATTTGTTGTGGGTCTATGGAATAGCCTGGAAGAATGTGAAATGTTGTCCCAGTCCATTCCTGTGTCGAGGCTTCCAGTCTCATTTCCTTCCAGTTATTTTAGCTGTACAAAACTATCTGTTAGGTTATTGCTTAATATTGCAAACTGTTTTTTGTTATCATATTATTTGAATTTATTATAGTAATCCTAAACACTGTTTTGTAGCACACATTATTTAACCAATTACAGCTTCTTGTTTCCTATAAAGCTGAATAAACACAGATTCAGAGAAAACAGTTTACTTCCATGTTTCAAAATAAGGTGGATAGCAGCAAATATTGCAGCATGTCAAGCGTAAAATATGTTAAGACATGCTTTTTTAAAGGGGTGGTTGACTATGATTTCACTTTTTTAACTTTAGTGAGTGTTTGAGCATAAACAACAACTGCAAAGTTAAGACGATCAAAGTTTAAATCAAAGGGAGATATTTTATTTTATAGAAATCACTTTTTAAGGACTACAACAAATGGCTGGTAGGGACTACAATGAACTTCTTCACGGGTTAATGACATCACTAACCCTAAAATTTACATAAACCCCGCCCCCGGGAACATGTTGAGAAGAGGAAGAGTTGTTGTAGTCAAGCACATTTGGGAGTCTACATGTTATCTCTTCTTCTTGAGTCTCTTCATCATTGTCTGACTCTGGTTTAAACATTAAAGGCAGAACAGTTTCAGACATTTTCAGTGTGTGTCTGCATGAGGTACTCAGAGCTGCTATAATGAGCTCTTGTAGCTCTTCCCCCTATCCTGAAAGATGACTGGAAGCAGCAGCTCATTTGCATTTAAAGGGACACACAAAAAAAAACTGCACGTTTTTCCTCACCCTCAAAAAGTGACAATTTTAACATGCTATAAAAATGATGCGGGGTATTTTGTGCTAAACACACACACACACACACACACACACACACACACACACACCCACACACACACACACATGGAGCGTGCCGTGTGGTGTTTCCGTGTTTTATGAGGAATTTCCATAGGCGTAATGGTTTTTATACTGTACAAACCGTATTTTCTATCCACCTTACACTGCCCCTTCCCCTAAACCTACCCATCTCAGGAAACATTCTGCATTTTTACTTTCTCAAAAAAACTCCTTCTGTGTGATTTATAAGATGTTTTCCTCATGGGGACCTAAAAACAAGGACAAGGATTTCGGATATTGCCATCTTTGTGGGGACATTTTGTCCCCATACCATAGGGATTACCAGGCACACACACACACACACACACACACACACACACACACACACACACACACACACACACACACACACACACACACACACACAAACACTGGGGACATCAGAGACTTATTTTACATCTTGTAAAAAGTGGCATTATAGGACTCCTTTAGAAAATAACAAAAAAATACCAGTACGTTGACTATACCACACACCTAAATGTCCTTGCATGATTAATTGAAACTCATAAATATCCCCATAAATACTGTGTCTGAAAGGGAAACTTTTGCAAAGATCAGCTGCAAAAATAACCGTCCACCCGTTTCCAGTGTTCATTTCTCATTGTGTATCTTTATTAAATCCTAACAGCAGTTCGTTTTTGCATCTATCTAATCTAGCCCTAAAATGAAATTGGGTAATGCTTGGGCATTGGGTAACCAGTTTGGTTACTGTATAAAGTGGGGTACTGTATAAAGTTCATTTGTAGCAGATAAATGCGGAAAACACAATAAATGGATTAAACTAAAAGGTCTTACAAACCTCTTTCTCAGAAAGTCAGATTTTCTACAAGCAACTAGAGCATTGGGGTTCATCTCGATATGATTATTGCGACATTAATATAATAAATCTGCAGCAGAATGATTAGAGCATGCAGAAGGCTATGCAGAGAGTGGGGAATGTGCTGTTGCTCTTCTCAGATACTTGATTTATTTGCACCTATTTCCACTGGCAAAAATAATAAGATTTGGTCTGAAAATACAAGTGATGTAATATTAACTTATTATAGGCTACTCACAATCACACTTAGTAGTTAGTATTATGAAATTACCTGCAGCCTTTTTCTTGTGTTTTTGCTCAATTCTAATTTTCTAAAGCATTTTTGTGCATTTGTATCACCAACAGGTCCAAGACTGCCTGTAATTAGACTGTTGGTCTCAAGCAAAAGCTTTTGCAATAGATGACAGAGGAAAAATAGAAAATGGCTGAGCCTCAAGGAAGCACTAAATCAATATGTGACTGAAAAGCAAATGAGAATGCTGTATATAAATGAACTGTCATAGGAGAAATGAATGCAGGGGTGCTGTACTGTAGGCTAGCAATGAACACGTGTGCCTTGAAAGCAGACTGAGTCTGTAACCTGTGAAACATTTCAAAGAGAGGAAAGACATTTCTTGGATATGTCTTTCTATGTTCATGTTAGAAGCATTGCATTGCAATAAAAATGGCAACAAACTTAGTAAAATGTCACTGAACCGATATTGTCATAAAATAACACCAACTAAATCCTTGTGGAAAATAAGTGCACTTACTTGTATCGAATGTGCATTATATAACTGGCAGACTGCAAAGGTTGGAGTTAAGTGTCCTACTGAAGAAACAAACACACCAACATTTACATCTGGATACCCAGGGGGTCAGCCGATAAACATCACATTCTTATTTCTGGGTGAAATATGTAATTAACTATCTGAAAAAAAAGTAAGTATAACTATTTTAAATTAAATTATTTTTATAATAAGCACTCGTCTTAAAAGCATTCTAACGTACTTATTTCTCTCAAGCTGAGTGTGTTTTACATCTTTAAATTGTGACAATTTGTCCTCCAATACATTCAAACCTTCATCAAGATGTACTGTGATGACCCAGCTGTAATTTCCCTCATTCTATTATAACACGTCTGCCTGCTAATATCACACACTCATTTTAATCGAGAGATTCATATTGTGGAATGACTTTGCATTAAAACAGCACCATTAAAAAAGCAGAGAGAGAATACATTTCACATTTTTCTGTTTCCATCTCATCCATCCTTACTGATCAAAACCACATACAGAGACTTGAGCATTGTGTGCATTAGGCTGCCCGACCTGGCGAAATGCAGCTTTTGATGTCTCGTCACATGACACAGGGTTCATGTTCAGAGTCACTTCACCCAAGTAGCGTTATTCATTTGAAGCTCCAGGTTGTGTAAGTTCTGAGACTCTTCTTATAACAACTAATTTATTATGATATACTTCTCCAAAAGCTTTTATTGTAAGTGGTTGTGTCTCTACTCTGAGGTCGTGGAAACGTCAGAATCGACTAAGCAGTGACCCCTTTTGGTGAGATAAAGTCAGGCATGTTTCATGAAACTAAAACTGCACGGCGACAATGACAGGAACATGTCAGACTGTCAGTGCTTTATATCCTTGTTAACTCAGTATTCATTATTTAATGACACGCGTTTACAAGCTAAAGAGCTGGAGTGCTGCACGCGGTGCGGCGCTGTAATGTTTTATAGGCCAGCTGACTGCAGCTCAGAGCGTAACAAATGCTGCATCTGTGAATGAATCGAGGGTCAGAGGAAGAGGAAGGAGACAGGGTCGCTCAAAAGAAAGGGAGGAGAGGTGAAGTGGAAGGAGATGGAGTCTCTCAGAAGAAAGGGATGAGAGGTGAAGAGGAAGGAGATGGAGTCTCTCAGAAGAAAGGGATGAGAGGTGAAGAGGAAGGAGACAGGGTCGCTCAGAAGAAAGGGAGGAGAGGTGAAGTGGAAGGAGATGGAGTCTCTCAGAAGAAAGGGATGAGAGGTGAAGAGGAAGGAGACAGGGTCGCTCAGAAGAAAGGGAGGAGAGGTGAAGAGGAAGGAGATGGAGTCGCTCAGAAGAAAGGGATGAGAGGTGAAGAGGAAGAGGAAGGAGATGGAGTCTATCAGAAGAAAGGGAGGAGAGGTGAAGAGGAAGGAGATGGAGTCGCTCAGAAGAAAGGGAGGAGAGGTGAAGAGGAAGGAGATGGAGTCGCTCAGATGAAAGGGATGAGAGGTGAAGAGGAAGGAGACAGAGTCTCTCAGAAGAAAGGGAGGAGAGGTTAAGAGGAAGGAGACAAAGTCTCTCAGAAGAAAGGGAGGAGAGGTGAAGAGGAAGGAGACAGAGTCTCTCAGAAGAAAGGGATGAGACGTGAAGAGGAAGGAGATGGAGTCTCTCAGAAGAAAGGGGGATGAGACGTGAAGAGGAAGGAGACAGTCATTCATAAGAAAGGGAGGAGAGGTAAAAGAAAGATATAGAGGGAGTGTAGGGTACATACTGTACACTTGTACTTACATGTACATAGTTATATTAACGTAAGAAATCATGGTAAATGTGACCAACATCTGATAAAATGGTGTTTTTGTCAAAGACTCCATCCAGATGGGATTCAGAGCGATGGTCAAACACAGATGGAGTAGATGGAGTCCATCAACACCTCAAAGCTTCACAGTCCTAGAGCTCGTCCTGGGGCCACGTTATTCAGTAACATTAGGCAGTTTAGATTTATATACTGTTTAATGTTGATCACATTTTTTTACATGTAATAGTTTATATTGCTTGTTTCTGCTTCTTCTTCATTTGTGTTTTGATGAAGAGATTCAGTACTCTTTCAGTAGATGTGTAATAGCAGTCCATAACTTATAACAGTGAAAACACAGAAGCCTGGAAATGTCAGTCAATGTTAATTGTTGTATGTACTTTACTGAGTAAAATTTGTAATGTTTCTCATAATCAAATTTCTTTTTTTTTTTTTCTTTTTTTTTTTTTGGCATTCCAGAGCCGGTTCTCATGAAGTAACTGGTTCACAAAATCAAACTTAATCAAAATTTAACACCAGGTTGATGACGTAAGATGAACATCTAAAGTAGCACAAATGAGCCAGTTCAACTAGCTGTTGAAGTTTGCTGAGGATTACAGAGGAGTCTGATGAGAAAGTTGACAATACTATGCAAATCTGACACATCTGGCACATACTGGAAAAATACTTTTTCAAAAGGCTTACATTTATATAATAACATGAAACTTGAATTTTACAGTATGCTTTATTGTGCATGCATGCTATTGTTTCAGTTGTTAAGCTAAATCTAGGATTTTTGAGACCTTCTATATATAATTTAATCACAGTTTAAATAACAGATAATGTTCATCCAAGAGAAACAATATGAAGTTGAGCGTTTAGTCACTGGTTTGATTTACAAACACAGAGACAAAGAATATCTGACTGTACATGAATCCTCACTGCTGTTGAATCATTACTGTCGAGTCCATATCATAAAAGTCTGTTTGCAAAGCCTGCACCGAAATTGCGACTGATTTCCCAAAGAATCCACAGTGAAATGTACCGAATACACATAAATAATACTCGACTGAGACATTCACATTGTTGAAAATAAATAAGCGCTTGAGAGCGTTTGGCAGGCAGCGTTTTTTTATTCAGTTGAGACTCTTGTTATGATACGGAAAATCCGCGGAAGTGTTACTACACAGGTAGATGCAACTTTCACAGGTAGTTTGTTGCTGTATTGATTTTATATAAAATTGCAGATACAATGTAAAGTATTTGCTCTGGCTATTGTTTTAAATAATTCTGTTATGTTATTATTGCCTATTGTCATCTGTTGACAGAATGTGGCGGTTGGATGTTGTATTTGTCCCGCCCCTCCTCTACTGTGATTGGACGGCTGGGTGAAAAGTGACAATGATGAGCGCTGCGTTTTACTCAAAGTTGAACATTCTTCAACTCTTGGTGACCAGTAAAAAACACCGAGCTCTCAGCACTTGAGCGTGAAATACTCGCTATGCGCCTTGTTCTCTCCTCGTCATCTCACTAACACTCCAGTGGGCGGAGCCAAAGATGCAGTGATGATGAAGTAGGCGTTGATCTTCTTCTGCAGAGGCGGTCTTGAAAATTACAGTGTATTCTTATTGTATGATGACCTCTTATATGTCAAAAGCTCAAAGAAAAGTATATTTTTCAGTTCATGATGCCCTTAAAATCAGTCTAATGGTATTTATTCTTTGGATATTTTCTTTGCAGATGCAATTTATGTCTATAAAGCTGAAAGGACACTTGCATACTTTTATTACACAATCAAATACATACTGCTCCTTGATAAAGCAGTGTATACAAACTAGAGTAGCTCAAGCATTAGCCGGTAGACATTATTTGGGTGTTACTTAAAGCATTTGGCATCATGCCTGGTTTCAGCACGATAGCCAAGTTGCTGTAGAAGTGGTTTGGGAAGTGAATAATACATAATAAAGCCTTAAATAGACTGTTGTAAATGTTCTTAGTTTAAAGTATGTTCCACAACAGAGTTTTGAGTTTATGATTTCTATAAAACTTTGCTTTAGAGCGATGCATATTGTGAAAAGTGCTATACAAATAAATGTGACTTGACTAAAATACTTGATCAAGTAGTAAATCACAAACAAGCAGAGAGTCACGTTGTATTTCTCGGTGTGTTTACAGCCTGAGGTCTTTATTTGAAAAGCCAATATAGAGATTTTAAAGCAAATCCCAGCCATTAAAGCCCAGTGCATAATCAGCATATAATCTGTTTACATCCCCATTCCATTATGCTCTGATAAACAACAGATTCAAAGCCGTCCACGCTCTGTAAACACTGCTATTGTCTGAGCGGAATATAAATTACCGCTCGCGCCTCCAACGTAACTAATAACTCCCTCATTTGTAATTCAGTTTCTTTCTCTTCTATGAACACGATAAAGTGTCGAGTCGGCAATGCTCTGCTGCTTAGGGTGACACCGCTGCTTTATCAGTGTTGTAGCATCGTCAGCTCTCTCTCTCTCTCTCTCTCTCTCTCTCTCTCTCTCTCTCTCTCTCTCTCTCTCTCTCTCTCTCTCTCTCTCTCTCTCTCTCTCTCTCTCTCTCTCATTACATATGCCTTCAAACAATAGACAATAAAACGATTACAATTATTACTCATATTCTCATCCTCATAAATCTAATCTAAAAGTTCCTACTTTTGTTTCGGAGGTCTCCTACAACTGGTTTACATGCATCTAAGGTCAAAAAACACTTTAATTTGCTCATAATAGACACTGCACATCACCACAGGGTTCAATGATTCTCAAACAACTCCGAAGATTCAGTCTCTCTAAACCCCGCCTTTCCATGAGCATACTCTGCTCTGATAGGTCAGATAGCCCAGTATAGTGTGATTGACCAGGTGGCCCAGTGTGTTGTGTTTGGTCTAATCTACTCTGATTGGCCAGATGGTCCAGTGTGTTTGGTCTAATCTACTCTGATTGGCCAAATGGTCCAGTGTGTTTGGTCTAATCTACTCTGATTGGCCAGATGGTCCAGTGTGTTGTAATTGGTCTACTCTGCTCTGATTGGCCAGATGGTCCAGTGTGTTACGATTGGTCTACCGCTTACAGCGCGTCTCAGAAATGAAACACTCATTACCATAAGTGAACTTCAGCTCCGAAGGCTTCCTAAAGCTCAGAGATTGTACACACTGTAAAGACAGTAATGATAATGTTCATTTTACCATATCAATTCGAGTGCAAATTTGATGGTGAAAAATTGGAATAACTAGTTATTAAATCTGAACCTCCATCGCAAGGACGACTTGAGCCGGACGTTTCTCAGGGGCAAGTTTTCACTCAGATTGTTGAACATTTTAAGATGCAAGAAAATAACTTTATTTATAATGCACTTTGATCTTTAAAACTTTGCAGACCTTTTATATCCATAAACAGCTGGATTACACACGGCATGAAAGGTCATATCTGAAAAAGCATAACAGGGGCACTTTGAGCCTGAAGAAGTGATTTAAAGGGCAGATTGAGATGGAGATGTGCGGGAGTTTAAAGGCGGGTGTATTTGGACAATCGGGAGGTCTTGAGATATTACACACGCTACACACGAGGCTGTTAACGTGATAATCGCATCAAAGCCGCTGGTACGCGGCACTGGAGCCGGCGGCAATCACACGAGCTTTCATGCTAAACAGAGAGACCGGAGCCTTCAATGTTGCTGAAATCTTCGGATAGGAAAAAGAAAGAAAATTATTTCTGTGCATGATTTGTTGAAAAGCAGAGAACAGCAGCCATTTCTTTTACCAGAAACAACCAGGGAGAGAGAGGGCGCATGTCCGTAAGTGTGTGTGTGTGTGTGTGTGTGTGTGTGTGTGTGTGTGTGTGTGGACACTGTATGGTTGCAATAATCCACTAATGAGGAAGTTTTCAGTTCTGAAACTTACAGGATATTCTTATAGTATGATGATCTCTTATATGTCAAAAGCTCAAGGATAATTTGATTTCTCAGTTCAAACACTGTTCATTGTTGCAGCACCTCTTTTCACAGTCTATCTGAAACACTCTGATTTCTACAAAGTGCTTTGATTGGCCAGCTGACCCAGTGCGCTGTGATTGGCCACCTCAAGTGTGTGTCGAAAAAGCTTCTTCAGAAAGCTGTCGTCTGTGCACTGTACACAAGGAAACGTTTGGGTTGTACTGCTTAGGAACAGTGTTATAAATACATCTTAACTTCCGCCTAGTTATTAATAAACAACGGCAAGTTTTTGAGTTCAGAGATCTTGCCCATTCCATTTATATATGACTGAAAAAATATGCAAAACAGTGTGTTGTGGTTGGCCACCTCAAGCGTTTGTTGATGATGCAATTCGCTGTACGATAATCCCGAGCTTCAGCTTCCAGGTCTTTAAGCAAGTGTAAACACACAGTTAATAATAATTTAGTCAGTTTCACCATATCCGTTTATGATCAAGCCGATCGATCAGAACCAACCTAGCAAGCGCAACTTGAGCAGAATGTTTTACAGCTGGTAAATTAGTATTTTTACATAGCCAGCGTTGTACTTCAGAAAGCTGTACACAAGCAAACTTTTGAGTTGTTCTTCTCAGGAACAGTGTTATAAATTAATCTTAACCACTGCCTAATTAAAGGTGCACTATGCAACTGTCCATCCACTGGAGGGCGCCTATTCAAAAAACTTTTTTTTGGGACTTTTATTATGACGGGACGGGACACAGTCGCCGGGCGCGCTGACTATTTCTGTTTTTCATGAGTATAAGTTAAAGCAGCTCAGTTTATCATATTAGATACATTTAAGTGTGTTTAAAATGATGTTATGATGTTACTCTGTGCGTTCGCTCGGCGCTGCTGTGACATGTTCACACTGCTAAGAGAAAAGCGCTTCTGCAGAATAAAACCGAGGGTAGCACAGATATGACGCGATTGACAGGCGACTCCCTCAAACGCTATGCTGACACGTCCCTGTCCTTAGTTAAAATAGCAATTTTCTCACAATTTACAAATAGTTGGAAACATTTGGGATATTGTAAGTACTCAACTGAATAAAATATATAACTGGCCTAGTGGTTTTTGGATATTTTACTGCAAAAATACTACATAGTGCACCTTTAATAATAAACAATGGCATGTTTTTGAATGCAGAAATCGTACCCATTCCATGTATGTATGACTGAAGAATATGCCTCACATTATTAGTTTGCTTACATCAAAACTGTGAACATTTTATATGCAATTTATTAATGCATAAATATTCTATATTTTTGGAGTGTAATCCTATAAAGAAATAGTGCATAAAGCCAATAAAATCTCCACACTGTTCTTTTAAAAAATTGACACGGCTCGAGGGGGAAGCCCATCTGTTCTGTACAGCAGCCCGAGGCTCTCAGACGAGCTCAGAGATTTCATTCGCAACTTGTCTCTGACAATACGGCAGACCAACCGGATATGTCCCTGCCAATAATTTGCTGTCAAAGCGATAAAAGGACATGTTGTATCTTTAGCACCAGTCAAACTGTGAGTGGTGCGTGTGTGCGACTATTCGAGCTCTGCGTGTGAGGAGCGTTCGCACATGGACTCATGGTGAGATAATGCCATAAAACAGAAGCTGCACAGACTGTGACAGCTGCTAATGGGAGGAACTCAACTCAAGTGTGAGCTTGATTTCTCATTTTCTGTCCCACAATACAGAGATGAGGATTTTGTTGTCTATGAATTATGACATCTTGTATAACTGATTATTGGCAGGCTTTATTAAATGCAATTTTTGGTCATTGTAGATGTTTTTCACAACCAAATTGTTGGTCATTCTTCAATTTACTAACACATGCTCATTGGAAAAATGATATTACATTGCTTTTTGCATATTTCAAAACAATTTCAAAGTGAGTGAATGGCACTAAAAGCATTTTCAGTTGTCTCTGGCCCCATTTTTCAATATGTAATATAAGTATGTATGTCCCCAGAATGTGTCTGTGAAGTTTCAGCTTAAAATATCCCACAGATCATTTATTATACCATGCTGTTAAATGCCTTCCGGTTTTGAGTGGAAGGAAAAACATGCTGTTTTTGTGCATGTATCTTTAAATGCAAATGAGCTGCTGCTGTGCCCCCTATTCAGAAGAAGGTGGCGCCTGTACAGCTCATGCCTCGAAAACTCTGCCAAAAACTAAAACATATGTTTGCTTTTGATTATCATCTCTATCGCGCTCACGATCACGATCAAGTGACATGGCAGTCCTTCATCTTCATGAGAGTTTATGATCTGCATGCGTTTTAGAGCCATATCAGTCTAAACCTCTGATATATGGTTTTCTGAGCGCACACACACCTGCAGCACGCACACAGAAAGCTGTGTGTCAGACGGAGCATCCCGTGAGTATTAAACTAAGTTCTCTTTCACGTCTTACTGCGCTTAATCTGAATGCTCTGGAGAGGAGATAAACATGGCCGACTGTGTACAGCTCACTGTGGGCGGAGTCTGGTCAGTCGTGGGCGGGGCCTAAGCATGTCATACTGCTAGAATCTGTAAACGGCTTATTCTGAGACACTGCTTAGAATTTATGGGGGTTAAAAAGTAGTGGGTGAATTTTTTACCATTACAGAGTGGCCATTTTATCTTGCTTCTACTTTTATCGTGACTTGTGTTTCACAAGCGCTTCACATCACCAGTATAATGCTCTACTAGGTGAGCGAACAAGCAGGTTTAGTACATCAGAAAAGACACACATGGAGCTGATCATGGTATATCAAAATGTAGTAGAACAATAGTGCAATAGTATTGTGCAAGAAACCATGCAAAATGAAAGGGGTGGTTCCGTGTTTTTTTTCTAGGCTCGTTTGTGTTTATGGGGTGCACTGTAACATATCTTAATACTTTTTTTTTCTTTTTTTTATGCCGTATTTTTCTTATATTTGACCTTTATTCCACACACTGTCTCCACTTTGCTTTGAACGGTTCGTTTGCTTCCTGCTTCTATGAAGCCCATCCCTCCTAAAAACGTAATGGTCTTAGATTGGTCAGATGGCCAAATGTAGTTTCCTGTATTTTTATTGGCTGAAGTGCCAAGCACAGGTTGCCGGAAACACCACGTCCCTTACCATTACGGGCAGAAGTCACATCTGCGGAGACCAGCAAGGGTTTATGATGTCACCAACATCAACCGGCTGTTTTTGTAGGCAATAAACTGGTATAACTTTAAAAGACAATATCTCTGTTTGCATTGAACTTTCAGCGCTGTAACTTTGCAGATACTGTTTATGCTCAAGCAGCAACATTACACACTAACTAAAGTTAAAAAAGTCAGATCGCATGCAAACACCCCTTTAAGTCTTTATTAATCAATATTCTGACCCTATAATTATGATTTGTATGAAAAGGACTAAAGGTTTCAGCTGGAATCTGCAGTTTTCCTCAAATGTACATAGAAGCAAATTTTTCCAACGAGGCTGACTTTCAGCCATCCATGTAATAAGCAGTCATTTTTGACCCTTTATAAGAGTCAAGTGTGCATATTTCAGGAACAATCCCTCTTAACACACCACCATCCATCACTGTTACACAAACCAACTTACTGTACGATACAGGAACAATCCCACTGGAGCAACCTGAGGTTAAACATTGAGTGTATGATTTCCAAACTAAAGGGGAAAAAATACAGTTTGAAGAAATATTTCATGAACACTCCCCGTCTGGACAAATGGGTAGTTCTGTAACTGGTCAACATCATCAGGCTGTAATAGAGCCATTGCTGAGGCTTAAACCAGCATTTTTCCCATTTACTGACTATCCATCCGTTCAACTCACAGAATATATACAGATCAGGCATAACATCATGACCATATCCAAATATGTTGTTGGTCCTCCTTTTGCTGCCAAAACAGCCCTGACCTGTTGAGGCATGGACTCCACTAGATCCGTGAAGGTTTGCTGTGGTATCTGGCACCAATATTTTAGCAGCAAATCCTTTAAGTCCTGTAAGTAACTAGGTGGGGCCTCCATGGATCGGACTTGTTTGTTCAACACATCCCAAAGATGATCGATTGGATTGAGATCTGGCAAATTTGGAGGCCAAGTCAACACCTCAAACTCGTTGTTGTGCTCCTCAAACTATTCCTGAACCATTTTTTTGCTTTGTGGCAGGAGCATTATCCTGCTGAAAGAGCCATAGCCACCAGAGAATACCGTTTTCATGAAAGGCTGAACATGGTCTGCAACAATGCTTAGGTAGGTGGCACGTGTCAAAGTAACATCCACATGGATATTCCCCAAAACATCACACTGCCTCCACTGGCTTGCCTTCTTCCCATAGTGATTCTTGTGCCATGTGTTACCCAGGTAAATGATGCACACACACCCGGCCATCCACGTGATGTAAAAGAAAACGTGATTCCTCAGTCCAGGCAACCTTCTTACATTGCTCCGTGGTCCAGTTCTGATGCTCACGTGCCACAGCGGGGTCAGGGGTCAGCGTGGGTACCCTGACTGGTCTGCGGCTATGCCGCTCCATACGCAACAAACTGAGATCCACTGTGTATTCTGACACCTTTCTATCAGAACCAGCATTAAAGGTGCCCTAGAATGAAAAACTAAATTAACCTTGCCATAGTAAAATAATAAGAGTTCAGTACATGGAAATCACATACTGTGAGTCTCAAACACCGTTGCCTCCTCCTTCATATGTAAATCTTATGCATGAAAAACACCACGGAAAAAAAAAGTGTTTCTCAGCATAACGCCAACTGTGAAGCAATCGTTGGGGATCATTTATATGCACGCCCCTAACATTTGCATATTTCCGAACATGTTCATTGTCAGACGGAACTGACGGAGCGAATCATCGGGACTGCAGATAAACAAGCGACACTCGAGGAGAGCAAAAACGGCTCTAATGACACACGTCATGTTCAGGCTGTGCAGGAGACGTGAGGACTTTTCTACCCTTCACACAGATAAATAATGTCAACAGTCATGGTTGAGGTTTATTATAATCCGATACCACAACAATTTAATTCAAGATCATTCGTTTGTTTGGCCCATTTCAAGCAAGCTTCGCTCAGCGTCTTAAACTGAAGAAAGGGGCAACTGTATTCCTGCAAGCAGAAAGTAGCGATTTTATCCACTTATTGACTGTTTAAACAATTTCTGATTAAATTGAAAGTTTCTTTCAGTTTCAGAGAGACAACATTGTCTAGATAACGCAAGATACTAGTACAGTAACAATAGGAAACACCAAGTACCATACCAAACTAAATAGTGTCTCTAATGACAAAGGGTAATATTATTTTGTATTACAAAATACAACTGTAGATAGGTTGCTTACAGATAGTTCACTCGATCCTTCTAGCAAGCGTCACCTTATCCACCATATAAAACAATTTTATATTTATTTTATTTGATTATACGATTTATATATTTTTATTTTATTTTTGAGAACTTAAATATGATGTTTTTGCATGCTTGTATTTCAGAGTACATCACAGTCACTGTGTAGCCTACATTGGGACTAACGTTATATAAACATGCAATATCATTGACGAAAAAAGACGAGTCTAAAATCACTGATTTTGGTTTTGTCTGAGGGAAGGATGAGCGTTCGTGCTTGTGCTTGCCAGATATCTGTCCTTTAAATCCCACAAATAGAGCTTTTCTGTGAAAAGAACATGCATTCTATCCAGTGTTTTACCTAATCATGTACAATCTGGCAACCATATGCACGCGAGCTCTCTCTCGCGTGTGTGCGGATGATCTGAAAACACCAATAAACAAGTAAGCTGTATTTTATCAATCTCCATTTGAGATGTTCTGCTTCAAGTGTCATTCAGTCGGTCTGTTCTGTCAGGATGGTCAGGACTCACGATCAGCTGAACTGCTGTGTGCTGCGAGCTGCTGAAATAACCCAATCAGAGCAGAGCTCAACATTAATATTCATGACCCTTCCAAATAAGGCAAAACAGAGCATTACATCCTAGGGACAATTTCAAGGGTTGTAAATAGACCTGGAAAATTGTATCTGGAAAATGTTTGGCCTTAAATAAGCCACATACCCTCTATGTAGATACCAGAGAACAATTTAACATATTGTTTCAACTTATTCTAGGGCACCTTTAACTTCTTGAGCAATTTGAGCTCCAGTAGCTCGTCTGTTTGATCGGACCACACGGGCCAGCCTTTGCTCCACACGTGCATCAATGAGCCTTGGCCGCCCATGACCCTGTGGCCGGTTCTCCACTGTTCCTTCCTTGGAGCACTTTTGATAGACACTGACCACTGCAGACCGGGAACAGCCCACAAGAGCTGCAGTTTTGGAGATGCTCTGACCCAGTCGTCTAGCCGTCACAATTTGGCCCTTGTCAAACTCGCTCAAATCCTTACGCTTGCCCATTTTTCCTGCTTCTTACACATCAACTTTGAGGACAAAAAATTAACTTGCTGCCTAATATATCCCACCAACTAACAGGTTCCATGATGAAGGGATCATCAGTGTTATTCACTTCATCTGTCATTGGTCATGATGTTATGACTGACTGGTGTATAAATTAATTTAAATGTATGCATTTGGCAGACATACATGTTTTATCAGTTCATGCATTCCCTAGGAATCAAACCCATGGCACTGGAGTTACTGGCATCACTGTAAGAGACACATTAGTACCTTACATTACAGCTGTGACACCAACAAGTACAAAAAAATACTCATTTTGTAGTATGTTCTTTGACATAAGAGTTGCATCAATGTTGTAGTATCAAGTATATCAAGTTAATGTAGTTTTCATGGTTTGATACTGGGATAAACAGTTGTATAATTTGACATAACTAATGCATTTCCCACACACAGATGGACTTAAGAGTGTTTTATTTATCACTTTTGTATTGTGTAACTCCTACTGAAACTCAAAACACAAGAGCGAGAGCATCGTGTCCTGTTGCATTAGGCATAGTGCAGTGTTAGGACATGCGCTTGCACAGCCGGAGAAATATTTCAGGAGCAATGATGAGTCATTTGCCTCATATTTTGTCATGATTTTTCTCATCATGTGTGAGCAGGCGAAGTGGGCCGTTTCAGAAATGTGTCATTATTTAGTGGGCTGGTGAGTTTGAATGGCACATTGATTGTGTGCAAAAGAACAAACTAAATGAGGAATATCAGCTCTGTGTGTGTGTCTGTCTGTCACAGGTCAGTTGAGCAGGCAATTCAGAACAAAAGATGGCTTCTGAAATTCTCTGAATATGAAATGTCATGTCACTTCACATCATTGCATTTCATTTTGCACAACGCCTGTTTGAAGGATGCATGTCTTCCATCAGGTTTGGGTTGTCATGAGGCCTAATGTTGTCTACTATCGAACAGATAAGCATTTTCTATCAGTTTACCTTGATTGGAAACAAAAGTGTTCTTTGAGAACCCGTAGAAGCTGGAACCTCTGCACTCTGAATGAGTCGAAGAACAGGCTGAAAACACAAGTGATGTTCTGGTGTTATTACAGAGGAAGTTGTCCCTCTAGTGGAAGAAATGAGCTTGGACAGCTTCAGTTCACTTGAGTTGAGAATGTGGCAAAAATGTTACAAAAATCAGAGTTTAAAAGATTTAACTCAGAAATTGCAAGTAATGTTGATGGTTGTGTTAGATCACTTTAATAGATTTCTGCTATCAGAAGATAGCCTGTCTGTTTTGTTTAATAACCAAAGCTTGTCAACATTAAGTTATTAACACAAACACTAATGTGACTTTAACATTGATTTACTGACTTATTGCACACAAAAGTGTGGACTAATTAATATCTATTCTTTCTATCTGTCTCTCTATCTGTCTGTATATCATTTGTTTATATCCATCCATCCATCCATCCAAGAAGAAAGGTTTCTGTTAGTGTC
>NC_090174.1:3493349-3615849 GCF_024679245.1 Pseudorasbora parva
AAAATATTAGTTATTCATCTTTCTGAGATTGTCCCCATTTGTAAAACCAAATGTTTCAAGATGTAGGAAATCCAAAATTTAAGACAATAATTGCCATTATAACCAGTAGATGGCAGCAAAGGAGCACTTATAGGCTCATATTGGACATTCTCTGTAATATATATATATATATATATATATATTTCATATTTTGCTTTTGATTAAATATTAAACGTTATAAAATCAAAAACATTTTTTTTTTTTTTAAGTCAACGTTTAGGATTTTTTTTTTCCAGTCGGCTTAAATCATTGCGGAAGGTCTTAAGAGTGTTCTGTGCCTATGTTCAATTGTTCTGAACATAATCTTAACGTTTGATGTTGATGAATGATATAGAAATGTTTGGATGTCCTGCCCGACATTAATTACCACATGGACCAGCCGTGTTAACGGTCGGCCCATCACTGTCTGCATGACTTTGCCACTTCCTGTGGAGTTTGATATTGTTGTTTTCTGTGAGTAACAGACTAATTAAAAATGTGGTCAACTAGACCTCTTCTTGTCAACTAACGACTTGCTAATTACTCTAGAGTCGCAGGAAAATTAGCTGTAATGCCAAAGGCCTAAACATATAATTGTATGCTTTTAAGGACCCTCCAAAACTGAATTGGCCATTGGTAAAGCATCTACTATAATATGACTTGTGCTCTCATAATTGCTATATATCTATGCTATATTTGCAATATCATTTGCATCAGAATTTCTAGATCAGGTTTTTGAATGCCCATCAGTGGCGAGAGATGTTTTTTGCAGACGGATGATGTAGTTTTGATGATGTCTCTTCCAGCAGGTGATAACGGGTCATGCTAACCTGCAAAACCTTGACCCCTTGCATCGAGGCCGTGCTTCTCTGGAAGAGACATGTACTATTGATTGTAATAGATAAAAGATAAAAGACAGACAGCAGGAACAGCAGGTTCTGCCTTTCCTTTCAAAGCGACTGTTATGATTGAAACAAACAAACCGTGCTCACTTCAAAAGCGCCTCATACTGCTAGGCCAAGAACTCCGTGTGTCACTATAGAGATGCCCAATTTGGACAGTCAGGGGAAATAATGAAAGACAGATTCATTTGAACTCTGGTATTTTGTGTTTTCCTGGTCTGTCAGTAGAAAAATCCAGTCAGTTGTAGAACATTTGCTGGAATAATTTATGATCAAAAGTTGAACCAGGACACAATTTGGGGAGGGAAACATCATGCTTAGAATGAGGATCATAGATAACTTCATCCATGGGTTCACTGAGATTCAGATAAAACATTAAACAAAAGAAGCACAGTGGAGTGAACAAAACACAGGTGTCTTGAGAAAAGCTGAGGTTCTTTTAACTTCACAGTGGCTTGAAAAAGCAGAACTCATGTTCACATGGATGAAAAAAATACAGATGCAGGAACGCATCCTAAGACCATCCTAATTCTAATAGGAATAAAAGTGTCTGCGTAACATAAAGCCCATTACCTGAAGTAGGTCTCGATGGGTTGCTTTTGCATTTAAATATATTGTGAGGTGCGTGTTTATCGTGGCCGATTTTAGGAGCACAAGGGGGCCACGCAAAACTTTTGTAAGATAACTAAAATGTTATGAGAGCGAACACAAAAGCATTGAAATACCTTCTTTTTCATCACCATATACACTTCAATGCTGTATGTAAGCTTGTTTCTGCCAAGAATTATTTACATCTCACAATTCTTACTTTATAACTCACAATTGTGAGATAAAAAGTTGCAATTATCTTTTAAAGGGATCCCATGGTGTTGAGACTTGTATGGCTTAATATAACATAAATGATGTCTCTTACTGAATTATGTGGTAGAAAACCCATGAAAGATCTACGTTATTTTAAAAATCGATTTTATATTTGGACCATGGGCGGCGCCATTTTGTTTGCGTTCTAGGTTGATGACGTAGAGTGGTTGAACTCCTCAATCAGCTGGCGTTACCCGTTGCTATTTTTACCACAACGCAACTCGAAAATTGTTTCAGAGTTAAACAAAACAAATGAATTGCTTTGTAATTGAACTTAAAACACATTCAAACATACATGTGCACACAAACTCACCTACACAAGTCACAAACAGATCGGCGGGCGCGCACACACACACCTCTGACAGACTGCTCTGTCTCAATCGCATGCATCATCACCAAAACATCCTGCCTCTCTTCCTCACGTTACTTTATCCCATCGTCCTACCTAGATATTTCCCTCTGCTGGTCACATTAGGCATTATAGTTAATCTACTATCAACAGTCTATCTAGGGAACAGGATGTGTTGAACAGGATATCAACACAGGGAATAGATTGAGGGTTATGTATGCGCGCACGCAGTGCGTGCGTGTGTGTGTGTGTTCGCGCCGATCTGTTGGGGTGTGTGTGTGTTCGCGCCGATCTGTTGGGGGATGTGTGTGTGTGTGTGTGTGTGTGTGTGTGTGTGTGTGTGTTCGCGCCGATCTGTTGGGGTGTGTGTGAGTCTGTGTGAGAGAGAGAGTTTGTGTGCACATGTATGTTTGAGTGCGTGAAGTCGGACAGCTGTTTGTAAATCGGCTTACACTCGTTATTGCAGTGGAACGTGAGACTGAATGACTGCACTCGAACATGTCCACTATGGTGTCGGACAACACTACAAATGTCCGTCCCTTCAAATAATGCCCTATTTAAGGGTATAGGGTCGATTTCAGATTCAGCCCCTGTCGTGGAGACTGAGCAGCCCAACATCTCGATTGAGACAGAGCCTGTCGTGTGCGCGCCCGCCGATCTGTTTGTGACTTATGTAGGTGAGTTTGTGTGCACATGTATGTTTGAGTGTGTTTTAAGTATAATTACAAAGGAATTCATTGGTTTTGTTTAACTCTGAAACAATTTTCGAGTTGCGTTGTGGTAAAAATAGCTACGGGTAACGCCAGCTGATTGAGGAGTTCAACCACTCTACGTCATCAACCTAGAACGCAAACAAAATGGCGCCGCCCATGTTCCAAATATAAAATCAATTTTTAAAATAACGTAGATCTTTCATGGGTTTTCTACTACATAATTCAGTAAGGGACATCATTTATGTTATATTAAGCCATACAAGTCTCAACACCATGGGATCCCTTTAAAATGTTTTATTCTGTGGCAAAAATAAGCTTCCATAATTCTGTGATTATTCTGGTTGCTGTTAAAATGTCTGACAAACTCATCCATATTTAAAGACCATCTGTGGTGAAAAAGCTTTTAATGTTGGGATGTCTATGTGGTGTTTTTAATATACTTTCAGGCAAACCATGTGCAAATTCATAAGTCAACACCTAAGTATATTTGCTAAGTATTTTATTTTTTACGCTGCAGTGAACTAACGAAAAAAAAAAAAAATCACCAGTGTTTCTGACATCACAAACATGGGTGTTTTTCTGGGTTTATCATTAACTTAGCATATCATTAATAAAAGAGGGGAGTCTCAAGAGAAACCAGGTAATATACCCGGTATATTTTCTGTTGACATTAAGCATTATAGCAGGGGATGAGGCATATGATGTACATCACAATGTTATGAACTATATGCCTTTCTCCACTGACATTCTACGTTCAAAGCATTTTTCAAGGATGCTTATTTTTAGAAGGCAGACTGAGTTGGCGAATGAGACCATGGTTTGTGTAACATTAGCAGTCAAGCAAAAGGCTAAGCATATTCAAAAGCGATACATAAAACGCATTACCAATCTGACAAATCAACTTGTAGATGAGCCTTTATAATTCACTCTTTTACTTCTTCTGAATCAGTTTCTGGTTCAAGCATTTATTCTGAATTAAGCCTGTATTTCCACTTTTGTGCGGCATTTACTAATGTAAAGTTAACCGAATAGATCTCTGAGCAAGCGCAAGTGAGTGGAGGCGGGGCTTGTTTGCATATTCTCTGGGCTCATTTGCATATAATTTGCAGTTCTTAGAATACTAAATAAAGCAAGGGTGTAGAATCACATGTTATGGTTCACATTAATTAGCTTCATAGGAAAACACATTTAAAAATGCCATTTTGGTGAACAAATATGTATTTTAAGGGATAACATCACTGACTACAGGGAGACTTTAAAGGGGGGGTGAAACACTCAGTTTCAGTCAATCTCATGTCAATCTTGAGTACCTATAGAGTAGTATTGCATCCTTCATATCTCCGAAAAGTCTTTAGTTTTATTATATTTATAAAAGAAATATAGGCTGTACCGAGTCTTTCCAGAAAAAACTGAGTGCCTGGAGGCGTATCGAGCGGGCGGAGCTAAAGAATGACGAGCGCACAAAGCGGTGACGTCCTCAAGCGTGGAGAAGCCCTTGCTATCGATCAGATTCAGCTAATACGTGTTCCAGAATCAGATCCGAAGGCTGAAATAAATTGAACAGGAGAAACAGCAGCAGCAGGACGTCCGTCTCTGTGGTATGGACTGTATTTAGTGGCCTGTCAACATTTGTGTGTGTTTACTCGCAGTTTATGAGGACATGATTCGGTTTATGGACTATTGTATGCGACTAAACCTTACCAGTAGCAAGCAAAACGGTTTTGCCCGTCAGACTAGTGTAACGTTATACAGAGAACAACAATGGAGTAACGTTAGCGCATTTGAATGACGAAGCACGCTTTGTGAGAACGTCCCCTAGGTTTATGTTTGGGTGGTTTTACAATAAACAAACTGACACCTGTATTAGTCAGCTAAACAAATGTATTTAAACACACACCATAGATCGCATGCTCCATTGATAAATTAACTAACGTTATACATGATCGTGTCGTTTACTGATGTTTACTCACGCGACGATAGCCAACAGCACAGACATTTGAAGCAGTTTTACTCACCGGCTGCTTCCAAAGCAGGACCGAACCTTTATCGCTGGGACCGCTCCGTCAAAAACACACTTCTTTGGTATGATTTGGTGAAGTCCTGTGACAGCAGTGACCGTGGAGATCTGCGATGTTGTGAAGCTTCCCGTCATTTCTGCGTTCAAATCGGTTCAAATGCAGCGCTGCCTTCCCGGAATGCTGTCCTGAAGCGCTGAAGTCGCTTCAACCTCCCGCAAAAAAATTGTGATTATATGAAACTGGTGAGAGGCTTCGGCTTCTGCTTCGTCCCGTCTTTTAGTTTGTCTGTGTGTTGAGTTCTTCAATCTGCAGCGGCGTCGAGCAAACACACGTCAGAAGCAGAGGTGTGTGCATAAATCAGAGCCTCATTGGTCTGTCACCGCTCGTCAGTGTCAAAGTATTTGAGAAAACCAATCAAATCAGAGTAGACAGGCTTTATGTTCACACAGAAACTGCTGAGGCTGACTGCAATTTTTTGCAGAGCAACTCGACGTCAAGTGAGAGAAATGTTGTTTTCTATGTCCGCAGGTTGAAGCGACTATTATGTGATATATAGACCCATGAGTGCGAATATTAGCAGGCAACCTTGCCAAAATAACACACATTTTACCCCCCGGAGAACCCCCCGAGAAGCTATTGTTTAGGGCTAGTAGTTGGCGGGTTTTGTTGGAAAAACTTGGCAAACCTGTCTGCATGCGCGCTGAAATCAGGCTGGAATAAACAATCTTTGCCGGTTTTGTAAAAAAATAGAATAATTTAATGATACACAGAGTACTTACCCAACATGATCATCATTTCTGAGAGAAATTGTGAAGGTGAATGCAGATACAAACAAGCTCTCCGTTTAGGATTTGAAAAAATATAACCCAAGCCCCTTTGATGACGTGATGATTACGTTACTGTTGATCATCTGTCCGTCATCGTCTAAAGCCCGCCCTGATGATCTCATTGGTCCGAACAGTTTCTGTTCGGGGATAATTACTCCTCTATGGAGCGAGGCCAGACCGAACTGCCTGTCCTAAAAAATGTGTGGGCGGGGCTATGTTCGGCTGGCATCCAGGCTAACGTTACTGGGTACATTAATGCATGTATACTACAAAATGGCCATTCATTAAAAAAAAATATATTAGCTTTATACTTAATAATTAACAGACAATATCATATGGGTATGCATGTTAGTAAGCTACTAGTTAATAGCGCAATTTGGAACCTAATTAAAGTGTGACCATTTTTTCCATAGGCTACCCTCACTTGGGACTAAGCCCCTCTAAAATGAAAATCCTAGAAACGCCCACTGCTGTGACTTATTCAGGCACTAAGCTTTTCACTAAGTTTTGTTTCTGCAAGCATATCCAAATGGTTTTGGTGTTATTGGTTTGTCTGTGTTTTGACCTTGCCTCCCTTTTGGGGATGATCTCTCCTGTTTTGTATTTTTGCCTTGGACTGATTTGTTTGTTCTCTGACCCCTGTCTGGATTACTCAGTGGATTTATGTGTGTTTTAGACTGACCCTTCATGCTCTGAACTCTGCCTGTTTGAGTCTGTTTGCTGCTTGGATTGATTCTTTGTGTTGTGGCCATTGCTTGTCTACTGTTTTGTTTGATTATTTTTCCTGGTTCTATTTCCCTGTGCTTCAAACACTATATTGCCAAAGGTATTGGGATACCCCTCTGAATCATTAAATTCAGGTGTTCAACCACTTCCATGGCCAAATGTGTATATAATCATACACCTAAGCACGAGGATGCTTCTACACACATTAGTGAAAGAATGGGTCGCTCTCAGGAGCTCAGTGAACTCAAGCGTGGTACCGTGATAGGTTGCCACCTGTACAATAAGTCCGTTCCTGACATTTCCTCACTACTAAATATTCCACGCTCAACTGTTAGTGGGATTATAACAAAGTGGAAGCGACTGGGAACAACAGCAACTCAGCCACAAAATGATAGGCCACGTAAAATCACAAAGTGGGGTCAGCGCATGCTGAGGATCACAGTGCGCAGAAGTCACCAACTTTCTGCAGAGTCAATAGCTCCAGACTGCCAAACTTATATATAGTGGATAAGGCTTAAATACTCTATTAGAGCGATTGTATTAAAGTTTTGACCCCCTCAATGAAAACATGTGGGATATTTCATCTTTATTTTTAGGAAAACCATAAGACATATCAGTTAGAAAAGATATAGCAACCCAAGTTAGAAGAGTCTGAAGGTCTGACCCGAGTTTGGTTTGTCAAGCCAACATAAACTCACCAGCAACACATATGTCTAATATCTGTCTGATGTTTAACGCTGATTTATGTTTGGATTTCAGGGATAATAACTTCATCAAGGATTTCCCGCAGCTGGCCGACGGGTTAATGGTGATTCCTCTGCCGGTGGAGGAGCAGTGTCGAGGAGTTCTGTCAGAGCCTCTGCCAAACCTGCAACTGCTCTCAGGTGAATCGTACACATACACCTGTGAAACATCAACTCGTTTAGCTCGGCCTCTGAGGGATTAGTGCTTTAAAGGCACATCCTATTTACACTTTCACAGACATTTCCCAGAGGTCCACTTATAATGTTACAAGCTAAGCTAGTTTTATAAACAGCCTTTGAGATACAATTATTAAGAGAATATGTCTGTGACTCCTTGTGATTAAATTAGGCCTCATACACAGTCGGCATCAAGATAGACAGTGAAAACAAACAAGACTGGATGTGATTAATAATATAGTTTTAAAATGGCTCATTCGAGTCATGGATTCTGGATTGCTTTCATTTTTACCACACTGATTTGCAGAAGAGAATTGAAGTCACTGCAAGAGAGAGGAGAAGATATTCTGATAATATAATATGCAAGATAACGAGACACATGAATTTAAAACAATATGTGCACCAAGGCCGGGGGTGTTATTGGGTAATTAAATAATAGGATGAATTTCATAAAAATTTGGAGTAGTTTGCATCACTGGACATTACCGTCAGCTGCTGAATATTTCAAGTCGTCAGATATTAAATGTTTAGATGTATACTTGCCCCAAACTCTTTTACTGCTAAAATGAAAGCATCGCATTGTAATTCACACTCATCTTCTGTGAACTGTAAGCCACGCCTTCTTTGATTTGATTGGCCAGCTCAGTCATTCTGACAGTGATGAGCGCTGTTAGACAACTGTGGTAGACCAGCCTACAAAATGTAACCTTTAAAAGTATTTTGTCATCCTACAACAAACAGAGTGTATAATATCCATACTCTCCTTTATATCAAGTATTGGGGCGGACAATTTAGTCATTTCTAATTATTGGAGGGGACTATGGTAATAATCCCTATATGTTAGTTACGGGCCTGATGTGCACATATAAATTATAATAACTGCAATATTCCATAAAACAATAAGAATATACCATTTTGATTTCATGGCGACTTTAAAAAACATGGATGGCGTGATGAATCATAATGAAACACAAGTTTCATGGTGAGTCTCCAGAGTGGCGTCTTTGGAAATCTGGTGATATTGTGTGGGAGACTTTTTAGCTTCTGCTTCACTGCAAAACGTCATTTGATGCTTTTGAGTACTGGAGAATACTGCAGAATTGCTTGCTTCCCACTAATGAAAAGTAGTTATCTAAATAGCATAAGACAACACTCAAGACGATGCTCCTGCCCAAATTGCAAACCCAACCAATATATTATTAAAAATAAATATTCAACATATTGGGAACATTTAGTCTCACATTAAAATCAAGTGAACTGGGAGACATTTCAACTACCCATGAACAGTTTGAAGCCATTAACTTTGAGTAGAACGACACTGACTCTTTTAATTGCAAAAAGCTGTCTGCAAGTTTGGGAAGGCTATTCTATGCTAAGTCATCTGCAGTATTTGTGTGATTCTTGCTAATTTCCTGACCATTGATTTAAGATTAAATTGGTAAAGACCAATAAATATTTATCAAAAATATCAAAAAATCAATTACAATTATGGAATTGTATACTTGTCATAAAATAACTTTAAAAACAGACTTTAAAAAGACTTTAAAAGCATGGATGTGACCAGGATTAGTTTTGTTCTTTTTCTACCTTATTCTCTTCACCATTGTTAAAAAACAAGAATATTCCTGTTTTTCCTGATAAATCCCCTTTAAAATGGAACATGGCATGAGGAACTGCCAGTAATCGTGGCATCAGCTTGTGGACGGCTGCTCTCTGTCTCAATGACTATGAGAGAGAGAAACCAGTAGTGCAGAAACCTTTCATTCCCCCCTCATATCACTTTTATCAAAGCTGTCTTTTCATTTATTTATTTTCACTCCAGTTCTTTCTAATGTGGACTCCACATAGATATGGGCTCCAATGACTACGGCTAATTTAATAACAGCTTGTCTTTTCCAGGGCTGAGAGTGGAGAGTTGTTAATGCTGATTACGGCTCTCACAGTTTTTGCTGCAGCACTTCAAATGAGATTTAAACCATTATTGCATTTGTCAGCGTGTGAAGATAGAAGCGCTGATGCGATGGTTTGAGGATGCTGCTGTCTTCTCACACCATACAAATAGGATAAGTGGAATAATAGTTAGTTAGCCTCAGACGTCACACCCACGGACCGTTGGCTGAACGTCTGATGCACATGTCACACTTAGCTGGAAACACTTCAAGAGCTTCAGAGTCATCATCTGATTGGTTGAACTATACAGGATGTCTGCGAGACGAGTGTGTTGAGTTCTTTAATGGTCTGCCTGGAAACAAATGCCATGACGACAAATCCCCTCATTGAAGAAGAACACTGTCGAGTTTACAACCGTGACCATGAGCGCTTACCTGGATCAACTAAACTCAACTCAACTCAACTTTTATTTCTAAAGTACTTTAAAAACCATTAGAATGGACCAAAGTGCTGTCCATGAGTATCAAACAACATCAAAAGATACGACAATGTTACAATAACACACACACACACAAACACACACACACACACACAAATACAAAACCAAGGTATCACACATGACACCAAAAATCAAACACATAATCATAATCACATAATCACTCACAGTTTCCAACCCAATCAGACGCCAAAAGCTTGATGAAATAAATAAGTCTTCAAGTCCTTTTTAAAAGTGTCCAAACTTTGCAAGGATTTCAGAGATAGCGGCAACTCATTCCAAAGTGCCGGGGCCGCGACGAGAAGGCGCGATCTCCACTACGCCTCAGACGAGATCGAGGGACGGTTAAGAGCATGTTCTGGGAAGAACGTAACGGACGTTGAGGCTGGTGTGGGATTAACATGTCCTTTATGTACGCTGGGGCTCTATCATGTAGTGCTTAAAAAAAAAAACATTAACACCTTGTATTGTATTCTAAATTTGACAGGTAGCCAGTGAAGGGTTATCAATACAGGTGTTATGTGATCTCGTTTTCTATTATTTGTTAAAAATCTCGCTGCAGCATTTTGCTCGTACTGAAGACGAGTAACAAGTGATTCACTTATGCCCAGGTAAAGAGCATTACAATATTCTAAGCGGGTTGAAATAAAGGCTTGCAGAACAATCTCCAAATCCTTGTAAGATAAGATTTTAATCGATTTTAATCGTGGGAACATAATTCAAATGTTTACGTGCTTTTATTTTAATTTGCTTGAGCGGTGATTAATTATATTGCTCTTGTAAATACTTGCCAGCATTTTAAAGAAATACAAGTCTAGAAATGCATTCAAATAACAGTAAAGCAAACTTATGGTGCTCTTCAGTGGTCAAAATTATTATAAACCAATGAATTTTGAAGTGATATATATTCTTGAAAACTCAGTGATGTGGATTCGGACAGCTATTACATCACAACACGACCTTGGTGTTTGTCAAAAGCAGTAGGTAACTCGGCCAGGAGACGGGCCGCAATAAAATAACTGACTAGCCCCTGTAAATGATTGCAATATCTTCAGACCCCACGAGGAACAATTACTGTCCGAATAGGGCTTCAGCAAACTCCTTCACCACTAACGGAGCAAGCTGGAAAATCAAACTTTTCCCGAATTCCCCCTGTTGGGGATGAGGGCCACAACATCAGGGCCACCAACATACCCCAGCAAAGATTGTTATTGCTCTGGCTTTAACTTCTGGATTATCGGCAGTGGTGCCTCAACGGACTAAATGGTTTCGTTCCCACCTTTCTCCGCCGCCAACATCATCTTTCTTAGCCACTCCCTCTGTTCGCTGATTGAACCGGTAAAAATTAGTTTGGAGAAAACAACGTGTAACAGTGTTGGATCCGTGCGTCAGGTCTTAAAATGACAGCAACCTAATAATCCTGCTGCCGTCTGTGTCATCAATGTTAAATGGCTCTTCCAAGTTTTATAATAGGAGTGAATGGTACCTTTGATTTTGAAGCCTAAAAAAGTACATCTATCCATCATATGTAATCCATGTGACCCCAGGGGTTTAAAAAAATTCTGAAGTGTAGTGATACATGTTTGTAAGAGAAAATCCATATTTATAAATTTATAAACTATAACCAGTGGCTTTATGTAACAGCCATACAGGTAACCCTAACGTAAGCTAACCCTTCAACCAAAGAACAGAATACAATCATTCACTGTCTTGACTAGATAACTAATAAGGAAATTATTATATGTTATTTGTAGCGGCTATGATCGGTTCAGCACGCTTGTGATTCACGGATTAATTACTTTGTTTCTTGTGGAAAACGGTTCCTGTCTAAAATGTAGATTTTTAAGTTGCAGAAGTGGGACATTAATCATCACCATATATGTTTGTGTTTTAGGAGATGCCCAGTTCAGTGAAGCCACGGGGTATCCCATGATGCAACAGTGGAGAGTGCGGAGTAACCTGTATAGAGTGAAGCTTAGTGCCATCACCTTGTCCACAGGTAACATGAAAAAGACAAACAACAAACTCATCCATATGCTTTCTTTATGTGTGTGTTCAGTGTGTTTACACTTAAAAGCAAAAATGACATCAAAGCGGGGCCAGTTCTAGGCATGGGCAGGGCTGGACAGGGTTCCAAACTTCTGCCTTGCCCACCTAATCAGAATTAAGGAGCAGATTGTGTTAATGTGTTTTTATGATTTGTGCATTGATTAAAAACAAATCTGAGGTGGGTTCTGCGTTGAAAGGTTTGATGAATTGCTGTAGAATGAGCCAAACAATCATACAAATATCACCAGAAATTTGCAGTATTTTTCCTTTATTAACTGAAAGTAACGGCGCGGCGTGTTACATGCTCACACGCTGTGAATCACACGAAAACAGGCAGACATATTTGCATGCTATTGAGGTGTGAACGTGGAATATGTATCTTATAAATATGAATATACAGCTTTGATTAGATATTTGATTCCTGCCAAGTTAAATAGCTTAAAAAAACCTTGCTCATTTAAGAACGTCTCGGTTACGTATGTAACCCTCGTTCACTGAATAATTAAAACAAGTCTAAATGGGTAAATCTGCTACAGATATTTTAGATTCTTCATTTTCTTTTTTGACATACTCCAGTTATAGTTCAAATACACTACACATGCTTCTTGTGTGCATTTTGAGCGCTTTTTGTGTGATATTATATTTATTTTGTCCTTTAAAAGTGCGCTTTCACTTTAATTGAGCGTTCACACCGCAAGCGTCCGCTCACGCTTGCAGTGTGAACCGGTCGTAATGGTAACCACAAAATTACAGAAACTTCTCAATAACTGAACATTACACACTAACATAATAACATGTTTCCCTTTACTGAAAAACACATAAAATAACACTTTAATCCATACATTTTCTCTCCTAGCGCAGTCCCTTGCAAAGCATGCTGGGAACTACAGATCCACTGCTCATTAGTTATGTCAACACAAATATTTCATGTAGTTTGAATGCAAATTAATTAAGTAAACTTCAGTTTTAAATATATTAGGCTGCCTGAACACAAACATATCTAATTTTGACACAACTTAATTTAATCTAGTAGAGTAAACATAATTTAAATGTATCTTATCTATGAAGGGCCTGAATATATATATATATATATATATATATATATATATATATATATATATATATATATATATATATATATATATATATATATATATATATCTATATATATATATATATATATATATATCTATATATATATATATATATATATCTATATATATATATATATATATATATATATATATATATATATATATTATTATTATTATTATTATTATTATTTTTTTTTTTTTTATACTACATGCCAACCTATATTACTAACGCAAACCCTAAGTCTACTAAAACTCTTCTAAAAAATGAGAGTTAGTTATGTCAAAACCCAACTTGTAGGTGCAAATGATGCTTGTAATCATTTAGGTGACGCACCAGAGCTCAACAGTCAGGTTACAGAAATCAAAATCCCATTCACAAAGTAAAAGTGCCCACACCCGCTCTTGTGTTAAAAATGAATGGGAAAATACTTCTGGAACCAGGCTGCTGAAAAAAGGTGACAGGCACAATATCACTGACAGATTAGGGAGAACGCAGGAAGAAGTTACACTGACCTCTTAAAAGGTCTGGTGAATGTTTGACAATCATAAATCAGAGATTTGCTCAACATTCATTGTTTCTGTATGTGTGGTGGTGCTTTGGTCAGATTTCTCAAAGGTGCTGAAATCCCTGACGGCAGACAGCACTCGGGACGAGTTGCTTGCGTTCATTGAGCAGTACGGCAGTCACTACATCTCTGAGGCGCTGTACGGTTCTGAACTCACCTGCAACATCTACTTCCCCAGCAAGAAGTCCCAGCAACAGCTCTGGCTCCAGTACCAGAAAGGTAAGACAGAGGCGAGGGGTGGAAGAGAAGGGAAAGAGGGGTACTCCTTACAGACAAATAAAACGAAATAAACAAGCTTTCATTTCATTTAATAGGGTGTATGCATTTACACTCCAGGCTAGTGTCACACCAACCATTTGTAAATGCTTACTTAACCTGGAACATACACAAAAAAATGCTGTTTTTCTTAACCCAAATTTGGTGAAAAATTGACAAAGCCAACCAATAATGTTTTTTGTTTGTTTTTTTTGTAAAGGTTTGTCCATATTTGACCCAAATTGGTGTTAAAACCGATTTTCTTTAGAGTGTAAAGGCCACAGAGGCATAGTAAATATTAGTTAAGTGTGTATCCAGCTATGTGAACAACCCAAACAACCCAGTTTGAAGATGTTTTCAAGCCAGTGGCTGGGTAAATATAGGACAGAACACATGATGGGTTACATTTACTCAGCAAATTGGGTTGTTTTTAACCCAATTTAATTTTACTACAATACTTCTTCTCTCTTTTTTTACATACATGAATTAATGTTTCAGGATCTGAGTAACACAAAAAACTACCCAAACACTCGGTTCTTACGTCTGAAAATAAAATGTTAAAGGAACTGTATGCACGCTCTAAAAAATGCTGGGTTAAAAACAACCCAAGTTGGGTTGAAAATGCACTAACCCAACAATTGAGTTGTTTTAACCCAATGGTTGAGTTGTTTTAACCCAGTGGTTGAGTTGTTTTAACCCAGTGGTTGGGTTAAATGTTGCTTAAGACAACCCAATTGCTGGGTAAGAACAACTCAACCATTGGGTTAAAACAACCCAATTGTTGGGTTGGTGCATTTTCCACCCAACTTGGGTTGTTTTTAACCCAGCATTTTTTAGAGTGTAAGAAATGTATTTCAATTAATCATAAAATGTTCCTGATATGTGACTAGACATTAAGAAATCATGTTAATTTCAAGTACTTATATCACTGAGATCAGTAGTCTGGCCAGGATATTGTCATTTAAAAGCTGTTGTTGCAGCCCTCAACTGATGTGGATCATTTGGCCTGAAGTTCCATATTTGACCCAAATTTAGGTTGAAACGACCCAGCATTTTTTAGAGTGTATGTTGTAAACTCTTTGCAAAGTAAGCTCTTTTAAAATGTAAATGACTGTAAATATCAGCATTATCATATATGTCTGAAGGATTGAACTCTGTTGGGTAAAACAAGTTTATTGATGCAATTCAGTCAGTCTGATGTTTTATTCCAACCAGTACTCCTGGAGGCCTACATTATGTATAATCGACTCGCATTTCAACTAATGGTGCAATTAAACAAATATTTTGTAGTATTTGTATTTGTATATTTTTGAGCGTCCTCAGAGGTTGGAGATTTAGCAGCTCCATGTATTAGCTCATTTTAATTTTGATAAACAATAATAAAAAAAATGACATGGATACCTAAAAAAAAAAAAAAAAAAAAATAATAATAATAATAATTTAAGATAAGATTTTCAGCTTAGGATCATTTTTTTCAGAGCTAGTGACAATTGAGTCTACATTCGATGTAAAACCCAACCTCAAAATTGTCCTTTATCTTGCTTTTATATATATATATATATATATATATATATATATATATATATAAATATAAATTGTTATTATAAGTCCTGTGATTTTACAGAGGATACGTGGGTTGGAGAAAGGGTAGATAATATTGAATATAATCTTTAGCAAATCTTAAACTGAATATATACATTTTTTCATACTGTACATTATAACATTATACAAATTAGTTTACATAGTACAAATTGTAATATCAGCTTATTGGTATAGATTTGTAATCTTCTTCTGCAATGATTAAGTTGGCACATTTTTACTATTTAGTTACAGTATATGACCTCCAAAAAAAAAAAAAAAAAAAAGTTTCAGTACAACATAAATATATTTTGGTGTCTACACACCTTCAGTGTCTGACCCCTTTCTGCAACAGCATTGCGAGATACCGAAGAACAATTCACCCAAAAACAATGACAATTCTGGACACCTTCATATTGTTCCAAACCCATATAACTTACTTTCTTCAATGGAACCGAGAGAAAATGGATGAGAGGAAAGTGATTGATTTTTGGAGACATGACAGCCATAAAGAACAACGACAAAAAGTCCACGTGAAAAGTCCACTGGTCAAGGTCTTCTAAAGCCATATGAAATGGTCATGACACTAACTTTAACACACAATTCACAAACAAATGTATAGGAATGTTCTGATCTGGGTGGCTGCATAATCTTCTGGACACTGTTCCCTCACTATTCCATAACCCTAATGTACAATCCCAGACGGTTTCCTTCGCGGTTGGGTTTTGTCAGAACCTCACTGGAACAAAATATGAGCAATACAATAAGCCGATATAAACTTCTACTTATGACAAATTGTCATCTTTTAATAAAACAAATGCAACTTCAAACCATACGAGTTGCAAATGCTAAGGGCCAGATTTGAGCAAATGGGAGTGTAAAATTCAGCACGGGATCTACTGATGACAAATTAAAGAACAGACGCAGCCGGGTCATTTCCATAATGACAATGCTTTTTTTGGGGCTGGTAAATAATGGCACCAGTAAATTGACGAGCATAAAACTTAGTAAATCACTGTGCGTGATTCATTTAAATGCACTCCTCTCATAAATGCATATGCAATGAGGTCAGATGCAAAAATAACCCAGTCCACGCCTTTTTTGTGACTGCGTGTCTTTAGTAAATCATGACAGTAGGGTTTTTTTGTTTTTTTTGTTTGTTTTCTTACGCCAAGAGGCTTTGTGCTGGAGCAAGCTGTTAGTAAATCTGGCTTGTATTTCACTTCTTCTCTTCCAATAACACCGATATCAGACACAGATCCTCTTCAGATGGTGTAATTGTGGACGGGACAGTTGGGAAATTATAACTAACTTCAAGAATACATTGTTTATTAACCTACTTTCCCCACGTTGTACTCCATGGGCCATTTAAAATGCATTCATTTGTTTTTAAACATGATTAAAAGTGTCCAACAGTAGACCTGGTAATGGCTTATTACTCAGTAACATCGAGGCAAAGATCTTTAATACAATTGGTGAAGTCAAAAAACCTCCCGACATTCTCAGATGTTGCTTTTATTGCACACAGTTGGTCATGAACATCACAAACACGGTTTGGGACTCATTTCACGGACACCAACATCAATGCTTGAACATGATTAGATGAATTATGAAAGCAATATGTCCGTTCAGAGTCTCTTGCCTTTAAACCCAGACAAAAGCACAACAGTGTGAGAAAATACTCATTGTTTAGGCCATGACATAAATCATGATAGGTAATGTTAAAAAAGGGCAACTTTGCAGGCAATTTACATACGATTGTACCTGTCGTATGTCACTTGTCCATGATCTGTTGCACATTTGACAACCAACAAGAAACAATAAAACATAAAAAACACTCACTCATGATGGTCTTCTATTGTACGTGTACAGAAGAACAAAACTATATATTGCATTGAGGATCTAGCTTTGTGCGTTTACTAAAATTTTAAATAAGTAAGAAAATCCCTGTGCCCCGTTCTTCATATATATTGCTTTATACATCGAATATAATGATGCTTACCAGATCTTTTAATAGTGATAAGAGCTAAAGAGGATTTTTTGTTCTTAACTGTACAAATTTGATTACCGTGTCTTGTTAACTGTGAAAGATTGTGTACTCCCGTTTACAGGAAAAGCTCCATGTATTGATACTTGAAACCAATTAAAAATTAATCAACGACTAGAGCAAGGAAATGACAATAAATACTATTGAAAATTATTACTAATTATTGACATTGTATTACATATATAACATATTATATTAAGTGAGAGCCATTAAAAAGATGAGCACAATTCCTAACACAGCAATACAATATTTTAGAAGGCCATAGAGGAAACTCTGAATGTTATAAGAGCAAGGAAAGCAGCCCAGACATAAATGCACTGGCAGAAAGAGGCAAATACAAGGTGTTTGTTACATTAGTTCCATTTTCATCATGTCTTTACTCTTGCATTTCAACATAATGTGGCATTTATTATTACTTTAGGATTAAAGCTAGATGAATGTAACAATTTCATTCTACCTGCAGCACAGTTGTGTGCAAGTATAAATGAAAGCTGTCTTTAAAAACCTGTTAAATTTTTAACATGGCAAATAAATTCTAATAAAATCCTGTTCAATTTCTAAAGGATCGCTTACACTTTTCTAAGGGAATGGAAGACAATGTGCTCTAGTATGTCTGGATCTCCTGTGCATTTATTATGAGGTCAATGCAGGCTGCCTGTGTTTGTTGGTAATGCACATTTATTAAAACTTAATCTGTATAATTAATAAGGCCAGAAACGTTACACAAATGCATTGCCAATGCTGTGGTCCGGTTTAACATGCATTGTTTGGCAAGAAGCAACCTCAAGAAATTGATACTAGTTACCAGTAAATGTCAGTGCCATTTAACTGGAAATGTTAGCGTAACTGTTGATGACCTACAGTAAAGAGAAAACGGAAATAAACCAATACACCTGCAGTAATATCTACTATACAGTACCCTTTACAACAGAGAATGCAACGCATACTTGCATTGTGTTATGAATTTTGATAATGGGTTTCCATTCTAAAATAAATGTGATTGTTTCATAAAGCCTAAATCTGCATATGTTAGTAATATCATTTTAAAATGGCGGTCTAACGCTGTAAAGAAGATCCACCTCTCTGATACAAGGACACTTTAATGCAAAATATCATTTAATATATGGTGTAAATTGCTGAGACATTTCCCTGCTTCAGTTGAACTATTGCAGTTACTCTGATGATAGGCTTGTAAATATATCCTCAATTCGACAGGCCTTTGGTTCCTATAACATAGCAATGCTTGTACAAACTGGGATACACTACAGGCCACTTCACAGTTAATTAATAACAATAACAGACAACCTTTGTATTAACAATAATTGCAATTTTTCAAACTTTTCAATGTTCTTTAGTTTAACTGTATTATGAAATCAGAAAGTCCTTCAATTACGAGGGGGCACTTTAATAGAGACGGCATTATGGAATCTCATTACAACGATTACACATGAACATGACACTCACAGTAGTGTTTTAAGTCGCTATGTTTTGAGTCACGTTTCCAAATCAAGTGAAGCAACTTCCCATTAGTAATATTCAGGGTTTTGTAAAGTTAAGATCAATCCCTTGTGGCATAATGTTGATTACATCAAAAATGATATATGCTGCAATGAGGCATTTGCAACAGAGGTGAATTTGGTCAATCCATAAATAAAACCGAAACGTATGGCAACAACATTAGTGTTAACAAGATTGTAGTATAAAAAATAATAATAATCTGTGTAAAGTTATATCCAACTCTGTTTCCATAACAGAATGTTTAAATATACCATTAAACATAATCCACAAATGATAACATAAAACGTGTGTACTGTGAGTGGTACTATAAATTATTCAGTTTTAAATTTCTGCTTTTAAATCATCAAAAAAATACCCCATTTACATAGTAATTGCCTCAACATAACCTTTATTTTTAAAGAAAATGTGTACAATGATTATCAACATTATGCCACTGCTGTTGAATTAGCCTAACTTGTATTGAACCAGGAATATTCCTTAAATATAATTTATTAAAATAAAACTCAAAACACCATCTTAATGCCTGTACAGCAGCACACACACACACACACACACACACACACAAAACAAACTAATAGATGAGAATCGAAATGCACACATAAAGAACAACATTTTCAGTTATTGCCATCAGTTGTGCTATATTTTAAAGTCCATTTGCCCAAAGCATCCATAGTAATCCCCATAATCCAGTTGCTCCATGGCAGTGTGAATGGTTGCGGTGTAGCTGCCTGATCCCAGCCATTGCAAGTCACAGGTCAGAAATTACAGAAGCAAACGTATTTGTATCAAAGCCATTGAATTAAAGTGACTAGTCTTATAGTGTCCACAGCAGTCTTAACACGTAGAGGAGCGTCTCTTTTGCAAGTATGTGTAAACCTTCACACAGTGGTCCCAGCAATCCAAGACAAGCAGTTGTCCCTTCTGGGTAACAGCTACACCTACAGGGCATGTAAGGCCCTCCTGAATGAGAACGTTGTAGCCTCCTTCTTTAGGGAACTGTAGTATCTCCTTACGGCCACTGTCCGTCACGATCAAGTCCCCGTTGGAGTCCACACACATGCCAGTTATGCAACGGAAGTCTTCGTTTTCTGAGAAGAAGTGACTGAGCTGCTTTCCCAGCTGCCCATCCATTCCCACAGAGCCGATGGAAAAGCCCCCTTCGAGGTGGTGTTCATTGTGTCTATTCTCGATGTTCAGACCCAAGCCCTGCGTGAAGTAGACTGTACCTGAGGAGTCACAAGTTACAAACTTGGGCCTGACGGCCGAGCATAATCTGTTATAGTTCACAACCCCTACATTACGATCCACGGCCAGGCACCATAGCTTCCCCCCTTCGACATCGGACACGACAAACTGCCCCGAAGGCATGGCCGCGATTCCCCATGGCTTGATGAGCTGGTTCTTGTGGCAGGCGACGCAGTGGCCATCGGTGGTGTAAACCTTCACAGAGTTGTCATAGTTATCAGTGACACCGATGAGGCCCTGAGCGGTGATTGCGATGGAGAGAGGGATGAGGTTTGGCAGGTCAGCGCCGAGGAAACTCAAGACGAAGTTGTCGATGCTGCTAGGGTTGCGGCGAATCTCCCTTTGGAAGCCCTTGCGGTTGAACATCTGGATGCGGTAATTCCCTCGGTCGGCCACGAGAACCTCACCCTGTGGTGTGACGCAAATGCTTACCGGCAAGTTGAACATGCCCGGGAGATTGCCCTTGCATCCCATCTTTTTCACGAACTGACAGAGCTGCCCACCAGAAGCCCCTGAAGAAGGTCCTCCTCCATCCACAGACTTAGACTTGAAGCTTCCGGGACAGGCGCAAACCGCCTCTTCGACTGTTGTCACCATATCAATATCACGATACATGTCCAAAGGGGCGGCAGCGGCGAAATCCAGTCCATCTTCCTCTTCGGCATTGACAGTGCAGGGTTTAGTGGAAAGTTGCCCTACGTCTAAAGGGTTTGCGCACTCCATTTTAACCAGTTCAGGCTCTTGTAGTTTCAGAATGACAGGCAGATTGGTTTTTAGGTCCAACTCCTCTTCTTCATTGTTACTCACTTCCTCCAGTAGAGCAATATCAGTCTGCTTGATTCTCATGGTTAGGTAGTCACACCTTGAGACCACCTGCACTTCAGCAATATTGAGCAGGTACGTCTGCTCCTCAAGAATCTGGGCATTGAGCTTCTCGATTTCAGCCAAGGATGTGGCAAAGGCACGGCGGGAGCGTCCAAGCTCCTCTTGGAGCCTCAACTCAGCCTTAGCATACTCTTGTTGTACAGCCTTGTACTTCAGTCTGAGTGATTTCGTCACGTTGTCGATAGCTGCCTTCTTCTTCTGAATATTGCCCATTGCCTCCCGCAAGTTGGAAAGCTTCCCGCTGATGTCTTTCCGGCACTGTTCAGCAGCCATGCGAATGGCCTGTACGACGTGGCCTTGGCGCTGGTGCCCCTCGGTTTTACAAATATCACACAACACAATGCCACAGTCACGGCAATACTGACGGGGCAGCCGGTTTTTACAAGACTTGCACATGAGGCCCATGTTAGAGCCGCATGAACTTGCACAGTCAATGATCTTCAACACAGTGAGATTGTCAGCCAGCTGGGAAATACTGCTCATGCGAGACACCTTGCTGCAAAATGGGCAGCGCACGCCATTTATCGTGCTGGCGAGGAGTTTCTCAAGGCACTGGCGACACACAGAGTGACCACATTGCAGAAGCTTGGGTCGAAGCTGATCCTGGTTATAGGTCTCCAGGCAAATGGGGCATTCCAGCACCTCCCGGACCAAATCTGGATCTAGGGACGTTGGTGTGGCCATGATGCCTTCTAGTGCCTACAGGGTGTCTACAGGGGAGGAAAAAAGGCATGTGTGTATGTTTGATGTGCATTACGTTTAGTTATAATAAAAAGTTGCAAATTTACTTCAATTTAGAGCTGCACAATTCTGGATCTAAATTGAGAATCCTGATTTTTCTTGTCACGATTACTAAATATAACATGTAATTTACTAGAGGTTCATGCAAAGTGTTAATTGCAGCTGTCTATTTAAAAACATCTAATTAATTTGAAAGAATTATTTAAAAAAAATCGCTTTCAAGTAAATTATTCAATTACTCGCTCAAATACTTAACAAATCTCTCGAATGACAAATACATTTCACGTGTCGCCACCTACTGGCGTAACAGTGTAATCATTATTTGAAGAAAACAATACAATCGGTATTTTAAGCGTCTCGCTACAAATTTTTATCTCGGTACTTTTGTAATATGAATATATTAAACACAGAAATAATAATAGTGTGTGGCCCAAAAAACATTATATATCCATATACAAATGCAATCTCTGGGTCAGCGTGCAGCCTGCATGAAATAACTTTAAAGTGAATATGAACACAGTATTTTTACACATTATCAGAACATGCCTGGGGTTGATAACATTGCGTTTCAGGTGTTTTTTGTTTTGTTTTGTTTTTTGTGAAGGGAAGGGATCAATTACTAGTGTCTAGTGTTTGTTAAAGGGTTAGTTCACCCAGAAATGAAAAGTATCCCATAATTTACTCGCCCTCAAGCCATCCTAGGTGTATATGACTTTCTTCTTTCAGCCAAACACAATTGACCGTTCTCAAAGACCCACCCGCTTTAGTTATTGTTGCTGTGTCTGACAAGCCACACTCACACCACACACACACACACACACACACACACACACACACACAAAAACAAGCGTTCTCACGCAGTGAAAAACACATCGCAGAGTAAAGAGGATATTGACAATGCACTGACAGACAGGACAGAGAAGGTTACTTGTAATATGAAACGATGTATTAACCCTAAAATGGTCATTTTTTTAAAGAAATGTAAACAATAAATACTTTTTTGTGGCTCTTTAATGTGCTGTGATGGGTCGCTGTACCGCCTCAGTTAAAGCTGCTTGTCCATCTAGTTCATTTATAGTATTAAATAAACATAAATTAACTTCAGAAGGAATGTTGCTTTAACCGCAGAAAGACATCAGTACACACCATTTTTCAAGTTCCAAGTCCACCGACTTTAATCTACGAACTTTCTTAACTGCTTTGTCGGACAAAAATGGCGGATTCGGATCAGATCACCTGTCACTCAAATTGCTGGCGAAGGGTGAATTGGTGTTATATTATAAAATATCCAGGCTCTTCTATAGCTTTCTAATGGGAGTGAAGAGAATAGTAACTTTGATTTTCAAGTGCGTGCATCCATCCATCCGGTTCCAACAGCAAAATCAAGCTCCTCCCACCTTTCTTTTTTTAAATTCTCATTTTAGACTTCTAATGATCGGCTTTTAGTTTTGCTCTGCACTTGCGCGTTCGTCACGCTCCCACCTAGGGCCGTCACTTTTTATTCGATATTTGAATATGCATTCGAACATGACGTGAAATATCCGTAATCGAACTATAAATAAACTATGAACTATAACTATAAAAATGCTCAAGCCGAATGAAATTGTAATCGGTTTGAGAGGGATGAGATAAACCTTTTCATGAACCGATCAAACGGAAAATTTCACCACGTAAACGGCCTGACCGGATTACTAGCGTCCTTATATGACGTGATACAGCACGTGCCCTTCACCACGCAGGCTATAATGTTGATAAAAGAGGAAAGTTCATTTTTCTGAGGGGTAAACTTTCTATTTCGTAAGAAGTTATGAAGATAATGTTGGAATAATGAGACATAGCCTGGCTACATCCTCTTATTTTTCCAAGGCACTTTTTATTCAACTGCACTTGACAGAAAAAAATAATTCTTCTGAGATGATTATTACACTTTAAAACAAATAAATAGCTTGTATAAAACCGTATAAGTCCTTGTGGCCGTTGAGAGATGGCATCCGTGAACACATCCCAGCGGCTGGAGAGGACGGCGTCGACATCTAAAGCGGCAGACAAACTGTGTGAGCATGCCACAAAACGATTCCGATTGAAAGTCAGCACATGTAAACCCCACATCAGTTTAGATAAGGTCTCATGTAAACAGTCCACTGAATCTTTCAATGGTAATTAATCTAATCACAATGACAAAAGAGTGTGCTTATGATAAGACCCTTTGTTTTTTATTTTGTTTGCTATCTCATCCAATAGAGGGTACTCTACATTTACATTTTACATTTATGCATTTAGCAGACGCTTTTATCCAAAGCGACTTACAACTCAGGAGAACAGGAAGCGATCCGTCAAGAAGAGGCAAAGAAGCACAAGAAGTGCCCCAAATACCAAGATTTGAACCAAAAACCAGAAAGTGAAGAAGAAAGGAGAAATAGAGGAGGAAATAGGTTTTTATTTTATTTTATTTGTTTATGTAAGATTAAGTGCTCATGGAAGAGATGAGTTTTTACCTGTCTTTTGCTCTAAACGTATTGTACCGTAGGCCCATTAACAAATGTAGGCTCGCAGATATTACAATATATTAGAACACATTGCTTGATATTTGATATCCCTTCGAATTAGATTTTCCTCAAACATGACAGCCGTGCTCCCACCAGAACTAGACTCGCACACAGCCGTTCGAGAAGCCTGTGATTATAGTTCATAAAGGTATAACTATGGATATTTTTCTTCATTTCAAAATGCCTTTATTAATCCCTGGATGGATGGATACACTTTTTGGGGCTTCAAAATCTTCAAACTCCTTCTAAGTTACAATTCACTCCCATTAAAAAGCTTGGAAGAGCCAGGATATTTGTAATAATATAACTCATGTACACCTAGGATGGCTTGAGGGTCAGACCATTATGGGATTCATTTTCATTTTTTTTTTTTTTTTTGGGGGGGGGGGGTGAACTTACATTTTGTCAAAATTAAAATATTGTTTTTGTCATATTTATTTTTTAATGTCAGATACCAACACTGATATCCAGAGAGTGGAGTATAAAGCATAAGGATGTTATAATGTTAATATAAATTATGCATTTTAATCATGGCAAAGATCATGCACACTTATATGACATAAAATCAGCCGTATACATCTGTTTTAATTTGTGTGCATTATCCATGACAGTGATAGTCCAGAGCAATGGATAAAAAAAGCTTACCTCAAGAAAATGTCACGTCATTACGAAAGCAGTTGATGATGACATGCAATGCTGTTTCTGTATTACTGACTGGACTACCACACCTATTGGTGCATTTGCTCCTCAAGATCATATATTCATAAAAAAAGCTATTTTTAAATGCTAGGACATATATTAATTTAATGCACTTTGACTTTTTTAAAGCAACTCAGCAGCAACAGACTGTCTTGTGTTTGTTTTGGTAGCAAAACGGCTAGATATAAAATCCCCATCATATTTCTGGACCACGCATTTTCATCTCTTGTAGTTTAATGCATGCATTATTTAGTCGCACGTATGCCGCATCTTATGCATTCTGATTAGATGTAGTTATATATGTCTAATCAGTTGATTTACAGGCCCCAAAGCATCAAAACACTGGGATCTGAGTATCGTCATTCCTATCTTCTGCGTGCATGCCACACAAAAATGAAAGCGCAGTCATATACGCATGCGAGATACATTCCTGTGCGTTTAATTGTTGATCGTTACATGATTTCCTACCTTCAGTTCAACAGTGGCTTTCGCTTGATGCGACGACGCGCGCGTCTCTCATGTCAGCGGGTGCGTGCAACACTGCGGAGGTGACGTCATAATGGAGGTTGATTCTTTATTTAAGTCCCGCCCCCGGTGAGATTTCGTTGGCTCTGTCGCGTTGAGGGATGGAAGCAGGAACCAATCAGATGAGTCACTGCTTTTGTCATTCATGATGTGCAAAGTTATTTCAGTGGCACATGCGAGAGAGCTCAGACTTATGCTGGAAACACATGGGTGGATCCGAGATGGGAAAAAAAAAAAAAAAAAAAAAAAAAAAAAAAAAAAAAAAAAAAAAATATATATATATATATATATATATATATATATATATATATATATATATATATATATATATATATATACACACACACACACCAGCGTTGTATTGAGAATATCAAAAGCTAAGTGTTACAAATTAAAACCATAATCAGAAAATATGCAGTGCTGCTATAAAGAATCAGTATTGGCAGTAATGCTGGATTGAGAGTGAATTTAATATTAAACGAAGATATTATATTATATTATATTATATTATATTATATTATATTATATTATATTATATTATGTTATATTATATTATATTATATTATATTATATTATATTATATTATATTATATTATATTATATTATATTATATAGCCTATTATATCATATTAATTTTATTAATTATGGCGAATATTCAGAGCTGCTATGAAGAAAGTAATGCTTGGTTGAGCGTTATAATATAATATTAATCAAATATATTATATTATATTATATTATATTATATTAATATCCTATTATATTAATTATAGCCTATTATATTATATTAATATAGCCTGTGTAATATTTAAAAATTACAGCTGTCATGTTCTGATTATTTCTTGCATTAATATAATATAATATGATATATAATGTGTTTAATATTATACTAACTCTCAAAAAAGTGTTACGTTCTTTATAGCAGCACTGTATATTTTTTCTGAATATGTTTTTCATTTGTGACACTTAGCTTTTGATATTCTCAGTAATACTATTATAATATATACATATATAATGAATTCATATAATATAATATGATGTTAAATAACGTTAAAACTTTACTTTCTTTGTAGCAGCTCTGAATATTTTTTCAGATTATGTTTGTAATACTTAGCTCTTGATATTCTCAATAATGTAATTATTATTCGCAATACTTAATAAAATATATATAATATGATAATGATAATATATATTCAGATGTGTCATAAAATGTTTAAATTATTCTTCCTTACAATGTTGGATATATGCCTGCAAGGAAACGAACTGCGTATATAATCATTTTCCCCACTTTTTTATTATAATATATATATATATGCAGTATAATAATGTACCGCTAGATGGAAGCAAATCTCTCTGAAAGTGTCATGTTGGTCATTCTGTTAAACTCACATCATTTTGGATAGTATTACCTCAATAGCAAAGAGTAATGGTTATATTATTATTATTTACATTAAGTTATTAGTATTTTAATGGTTGAAGATAATATGCAGCCTATCAAGAAATGATTAAAAAATATTGCAAAAATCTTATTTCAAAATGGAAGAAATGATCGAGAGGAAATATCAATGATTAAACAATGGCAATACTCGCGTCTGAATATTAGCACAATTGATTGGTTGATAATGCTTTTAGTCATTAATTTAATAGTGAAATAATTGGACTGAATCATAATTTATCAACGACAAGGCAGTCAACATGATTGTGTAGTCCGTTTCAGTTTTGTCCCATCTCTTAATCACTGCTGTGGAGGAGTTTCACCCTATAGGGTTTATTGTAAATCCATTCATTTTCTAATCAATAACTTGTTACTTGTTAACAATACACATTTTAATACTGGCCTGCATGAGCGTTGTTATTGAACAGATAGGCTTAGTAGTTTGATAAATGAAATGAATATTTTATAACATAGTCAACAATATAACATGCTAGTCACCCTTTTATAACATGCTAGTCACCCTTCGATGATGTCATGCACAATGCATGATGGGATATGTAGTTCGATCTGTCAGTAAAGAATGCACAGGTAACCCACGGCTGTCTCTTTTCAGCTGTTCTCTACCCCGGTGTCGGCTCAAAGAAGGTTTAAACATGATTAAAGTCACACCAGCAAAGAGGGAGAACACACACGTTTGTGCAGCCAGATGTTTTCCTTTTGACTTCATTCATGAACGGAATGGTTTGAGAAGCACATCAGGCCTACTGTAGCCTGACAGCAGACACCGACTGACACAACACCTTTGCTTTTCATCACGCTATGCTTCTTCTTCCTCCTACTTCTCCCCTTCTCTTCCTCATCCTCCTTCTCCTCCTCCTCTCATCATCTTCCTTCCCTCTTTCTCCTCCTCATCTTCCTCTTCATCCTCCTCCCGCTCCTCCTTCTCTCTTTCTCTTCTCCTTCCTCCTCATACTCCCCTCCTCTTCCTCATCCTCCTTCCCTCTTTCTCCACCTCTTCCTCCTCTTCTTCATTCTCCTTCTCCTCCTCTTTATCTTCATCTTCCTCTTTCTGCTCCTCCTTCTCTTCCTCCTCCTCCTCCTCCTCCTCCTTCTCCCCCTCCCCCTCCTCTTCCTCCTCCTTCTCTTCTTCTTCTTCCTCCTCCTCTTCTTCTTCTTCTTCCTCCTCCTCCTCCTTCTCCCCCTCCCCCTCCTCTTCCTCCTCCTTCTCTTCTTCTTCTTCCTCCTCCTCTTCTTCTTCTTCTTCTTCTTCTTCCTCCTCCTCCTCCTCCTCCTCCTCCTCCTCCTCCTCCTCCTCCTCCTCCTCCTCCTCCTCCTCCTCCTCCTCCTCCTCCTCCTCCTCCTTCTCCCCCTCCCCCTCCTCTTCCTCCTCCTTCTCTTCTTCTTCTTCCTCCTCCTCTTCTTCTTCTTCTTCTTCTTCCTCCTCCTCCTCCTCCTCCTCCTCCTCCTCCTCCTCCTCCTCCTCCTCCTCCTCCTCCTCCTCCTCCTCCTCCTCCTCCTCCTCCTCCTCCTCCTCCTCCTCTTCTTCTTCCTCCTCCTCCTATGAGAACTACAGCACTTTGCTTGCAGTATGTCAGTGACGCTCGTCAGGTAAATGAGTCAAACACACACAAAACACAATTTTTTTATCAAATCATACGGCATTAACAGCATTTCACTTCTGCGATTTAGTACGATTGCATTCACATCAGCAGCGAACCGTACCCGAGTGCACATGAACCGAACCAGCGAACCGCACGCAAGTTCGGAAGACTGCGTTCACGTCATCCAAACGAACCGAACTCTGACATCAATCGAACCCGGGTGTGCAACAAAAGTGCTAGTGTGAAAGCACCCTCAGAATGGGAAAGAAAGGTGATTTAAGCAATTTTGAGCGTGGTATGGTTTATTGGTGCCAGATGGGCCGGTATTTCACAATCTGTCAGTTACTGGGATTTTAACGCACAACCATTTCTAAGGTTTACAAAGAATGGTGTGAAAAGGGAAAAACATCCAGTATGCAGCAGTCCTGTGGGCGAAAATGCCTTGTTGATGCTGGAGGTCAGAGGAGAATGGGCCGACTGATTCAAGCTGATAGAAGAGCAACTTTGACTGAAATAACCACTCGTTACAACCGAGGTATGCAGCAAAGCATTTGTGAAGCCACAACACACACAACCTTGAGGCGGATGGGCTACAACAGCAGAAGGCCCCACCGGGTACCACTCATCTCCACTACAAATAGGAAAAAGAGGCTACAATTTGCACAAGCTCACCAAAATTGGACAGTTGAAGACTGGAAAAATGTTACCTGGTCTGATGAGTCTTGATTTCTGTTGAGACATTCAGATGGTAGAGTCAGAATTTGGCGTAAACTGAATGAGAACATGGATCCATCATGCCTTGTTACCACTGTGCAGGCTGGTGGAGGTGGTGTAATGGTGTGGGGGATGTTTTCTTGGCACACTTTAGGCCCCTTAGTGCCAATTGGGCATCGTTTAAATGCCACGGCCTACCTGAGCATTGTTTCTGACCATGTCCATCCCTTTATGACCACCATGTACCCATCCTCTGATGGCTACTTCCAGCAGGATAATGCACCATGTCACGAAGCTCGAATCATTTCAAATTGGTATCTTGAACATGACAATGAGTTCACTGTACACTGTAAAAAAAAGGCACATTTTGAACTTTTGCAGTACAAGTTATTTGTATTAAAGTTATTTCAACTTAAATTATGTTAAACTGACCTTAAAAATGAGTTACATCTTGTATAACTAATAAAAAAAAGTTTAACATTGCTTAACTTATTTTGATGTGTTAAAACAATGTAAAAACATGTGTTGTCAAAACTTATTGAACATGTAATGTTTTACACTGAACTAAAGTGGCCCCCACAGTCTCCAGATCTCAACCGAATAGAGCATCTTTGGGATGTGATGGAACGGGAGCTTCGGGCCCTGGATGTGCATCCCACAAATCTCCATCAACTGCAAGATGCTCTCCTATCAATATGGGCCGACATTTCTAAAGAATGCTTTCAGCACCTTGTTGAATCAATGCCACGTAGAACTAAGGCAGTTCTGAAGGCCAAAGGGGGTCAAACACAGTATTAGTATTGTGTTTCTAATATATATAGAGATATAAAGAGGTACTTAAGTCCTATTTAAGTGGGATAAATGACACTATAAAGTTCAGCTAATTACATTTAATATAAATTTAATCTATAACACATGTTCATGTTAAGTGTCTAGAAACAGTACATTCAGTTTGCTCTTAAGTCTATTTTAAATCGAACATATTTCTGTAGTAAATTGGCAACATTCTCTCTCTCTTTGTTTCTTTTCCAAAAGGGCTCTCATACAATTTAAGGTGTAAGTGAAAGTCACGCTTACTCTACTTTTAAAACATTTTTAGCATAATCTTTTTTTTTTTTTTTTTTTTTTTTGTCATGTTCATCATCTCTATTAATCATTGTAGGCTCTTTCTTATATTAATGACATCGCCGGCTTCTGATCCAGAACTAGACTCGATCTGAGTCACACATCTCTGTTAAGACTCAGCGCTCCGCTGACGTCATCCTGTCTCTCACCTTCACAGAAGTCACAGATCAGGGCAGCCGGCGGGATTTGAAAGCCATGCCGTTCATCAGTTACCTGTCGGGCCTGCTGAAGACGCAGCTGCTGTCTGACGACCTGGTGGCCGGCGTGGAGATCCGCTGCCAGGAGAAGGGAAGCTGCCCGGCCGCATGTCACCTGTGCAGGCAAGCAGGCCGCGAGACGGCCAGCCCCACGCCCGTCCTGCTGGAGGTCAGCCGCGTCGTGCCCCTGTACAGCCTGGTGCAGGATAACGTCACTAAAGAGGTAACTGAAGACAGGTCTGATGAAGTCCTTCAATACGTTCATATTACAACCGAACTGAGTTATCCAGATTGTTTCCCCACAAATTATATTTTGGAATTTATCGGATGTTCAAAAGTAATATTCTTTAATGATTTTAAAAGAAGGCTTGATAGCACTTTATTTAAAGAAACTGTATGTAAGAAATGTATTTCAATGAATCATAAAATGGCCCTGATATGTCACTAGACATTAAGAAATCATGTTAATTTCAAGTACTTATATCACTGACAACGGTAGTCCGGCCAGGATATTGTCATCATAAAGTTGTTGTTGCAGCCCTCAACTGATGTTGATGTTGACATGTTTTGCTTGGGCCTGAAGCTCCGCCCTCCACCTTCGACCAATCACGAAACCAGTCGTGTTTCAGCATCCGGGTTGCCAGATCTGCTCTAGTTATCACAGTTGCAGCTACAAACGTTCCTGCTGATCCTGCAGCATATCTGGCACCCTCGAGGGGGAGGGGGATACACCGCTCTACAGTCATTTGAAAGTGATTGCAGGACCAGTTTTGGTCACAATTATAATACATTATAATACTTATGTTACGCCTTTAGAAAGTAGAATGTATTAAATAATATAAAAAATCAGATGTAACAAGGAATCTGCATTTACTGTAATGCATTTTAGCATTTATGAAAAGATATAATGCATTATACATAAGGCTTTTTTTAAGTCTCTTCTGCTCACCCAGGCTGTATTTGTTGATCAAAAATGCCACTAAAAATTATAATATTGTAAATGATTGCTACAATTTAAATATATATATATATTGTAAATATAGTAAAATCAAGCTTATGATTTGATGCTTTAGAAACATTTCTGATTATTATAAATGTTGACAAGCTGCTTCATATTTTTATGGAACATTTTACATGATATATTTCTTTAATGAAGAGAAAGTTCAAAAGTACAGCATTTATTTGAAATTAGAAATCCCTTGTTACATTATACATGTCTTAACCCCCTTAACACACACACACTAAACATCTAGTTACAGCTTTATTTCTTTGCAGCTTTTTAATTCTTGAAAATCCTCAAGTTTCTTAATTCAGAACAAATGTTATATCTCAAGAAGCTCTTACAGTGCAAATAATGGTGTAAGACGGTGCCCTAAGAACCACGTTTAAAGGTGTATATGCCTCAAATTAAATACAGATAATAGCTATACTCAATTGGCAAATAAACGCATACAAATAAAAAAAGCACAATCTTTTAACTACAGTTCATGAATATCAGTGTCAACTCAATTCAAATAGATTTATATACTGTTTTACAATGCTTTCAAAGCAGCTTTACAGAAAAGCATGATGTTTTTTTTTATTTTTCTTTATTTTTTATTGACATACAGACATACAAACCACAATAGTGCAGTAATTGACAATCGAGTAATTACATAATTCTAGAAGTGAAATAAAAGTGTGTTAATGTATAAGGTGTGTGTGGGTGAGTGTAGGTGTGGGTGTGTATTCATAAGCAAAATTACACATTTATTATATTATCACTACCATCACTTATCATCATCATACCATCATCATTGTAATAATCAGTGTCCCCTTTTTTTTTTTTTTTTTTTTTCCTATGTAATATTTAAGCATGATGTTAAAGTTTACAATATCTTAATTTCTTGTTGCTTTCATGATATCGTTTTCTTGTTGGAGGCTGGCAATGTAAATACTAAGTGACATATTCTGCCGTTCCAGATGTACCAGTAGATGGCAGGAGTGATCTAACACTTTGTCTTTCTGGAAGGATGTTAAGAATGCCTGTGCTAGATAGTAAAAGGCATTGAAATATTTTATAAATGAATAACGTAACAATCTTGACCGAAGTTAGTTTATGAGGAGATTGCATTAGTGCATTTTCTGAGTCACAGACGAAATGAGGATATTAAATTTACTTTCGGAGCAGATTTGCAAAGGCTTTCTTTTCCGCATCATCCCTCGTTCTGCTGACGTCTTGACAGGCGAGATGCCATTAACCAGCATCAAGAGACTCGCGAGTGACTCACTCGCCAAATGGCCTGCTTTGGCCCGGTGCGTACCTGACGGGGATCGGACCCGCTCCACAACACCGATTCCCTCAGCTAATTGGTTCTCATGCTGAAGCCGGTGTGTGTGTGTGTGTGTGTGTGTGTGGATCTCACTAATAACAGGAGTGTCAACAATGACGAAAGGCTCTCAATCGATAGCAGACGGTCCCTGGCGGGTATCTGTCGATTGGTAAACAAACAGGAGAGAAAAACGCAGCCGGGTCGACTGGGAACAGCTCAGACTAGTGCCTAGCGTGCCCTGAAAATACTGCAAGATTATGAGGATGATATTGATGTCATCGACCCCAGGGACGAGCCTGGACTTCTTGTGGTCGCAGCCTCCTCTCAATTAGCCTGACAGACACAAAGACCTGCCGAGGGCTCTTCAGACAGGATCTCTTATGCTGATCTCAAGAGGACGCCTCTTTTGGCATGATTTCTGACAGAAATGAAAGCGAATGATGGAGAAGAGGTGGTGATTCGCTCTGTGTTTACATTGACTTGAGAACCAAACATTGGCATTCCTGCATAATCTGACCACAATTAAACACAGCACATTGTGGCATTTGTTTGGGAGTCTAAAGCTACTAAAGCAAATGTCCAAAGTAGCTTTAAGATCTTAAAACCTGCTTTTGATACAACTTCATGTGAATCATTTTTTACAGGGAGTTTTATAAAGGCCATATTATTCCCTTCCACAAAGTCTTGAAGTTGTTTTTGGGCTCTGCTTTTCCTGCTTGAATGTTGATCATTTCCTCATATTCTCCATTGTTGCGGCTCCTCTTTTCCCAATCTGTCAGTAACGCTCTGCTATGTTCATTCATACAATTAGCCTAAATAATTTAAGCTAGATTTATGCCTATTTTTTCACATCTTCGTGGCACACCACAATGATTTCCGTCATCTCATGTGTTAATATTTTTTTAGTGTAACAATTTATGATTTGCAAAAATAACTGTTGCATCTGTGTAGATTACATGAGCGTTGTGCACGCTATATATTATGGTCAAGCATGCGCCCTTAAAATAGCATAATGAACAACGCGCAACGCACCGCTGACTTTAGACTAGGTTTTTTTCTGGTCTGTGGCGCAACTGTTTAATGGAACAGCAAAATAGCACCAGGGATTGTTTGTGCCGGAACACGTGTCCTTTTTTGCGCTGAACCGCCCAGGGAGCGCAAGTTCATTCACTAGTTTAGCGACGTGCTTCTGTGGAGGGAAAAGCGCGCTTTGCGCGGGTGCAAAATAGGGCCCTCAGTGTGTTTGGGAAATGTCCCGCTCCTTACCACAACCTCCAGTTTCAAAACCAAAATTTGTTCCAGATTGAAAAGATGGACATCTTAAAGTTGGGGGTGATGAATTGAGAAATCAACTTTCCCTTGAGCTTTTGATATATAAAAGCCTTATATATCAATAGCCTTTGGCCAATCATTCCTCCTATGATGCAAATATTGTCAATTTGCATCATAGGAGGAATTTTTTCAGAAATAAAATGCATAAATCTCTTGTCTCAGGGGGATATGAGGGGGAAAAGCACAATCATTTGAATATACTCCAGGGTTTCTACTGATACAAAGCCATATGCTAATCGCTGAAGTAACCTTTTTAATGAAGTTCCAGCTGATGTGGAGAAGCCATTATACGTGTGTTCGCTTCATTTCACTGCGGAATCGTGTGTGATTAAGTCTCAGGTCGATGCTGGATTTGCAGCCGTTGAGATTAAAAACACAATGCTGTGCCTTCTATATTGGATGCGTCAGGAATTGTGCAACACACTTATGTGAGTAAACGTCTTTTTTATTTGTAATAATAGTCCCGGGGCTATGTGTTTTCCAGACGGGCTACCAAAACGGAAGCCCGTTAGCAGGCCGGTGGATCTCAAATTGTGAAATAATATTCCTTTCTTGATCTGACGGTTCACATTTACATACACCGATCGGGCACCGATACATCGAACTAAAAGGCTATAAAAATATTGCTTTATTAATTGTATTGTAGACAATTCATAAAATAAACAATTTCATATCATTCAACAATATAGCTAAATAAATAAATTCATACTTAAATTAACTATTTTTATTAGTTTTAAGTACTTTTTGTAGACAAGTGACGTTTACTTAACTCCCCCGTAGTCGATTTTATTGTAGACATTTTAAAATATCACTCTCTTACAAAAAAAAAAAAAAAATATATATATATATATATATATATAATGTCATAGTCAGAATATGAGTCTGATTCTGCTCCATTGGGCTGTAATTATGGGGCGTTTTATCCGAACCAGGAAAGACCTACAACCAATAAGAGCACCGGAGCGGCGCACAAAGTTAGTTGTCAAATGTGAACAGAACTCAACGGCACTATGTTGCCAAGTCTGCGGTTTTCCCGGGTTGTTGTCCGCGGGATGAAGCTCAAGCTTTAACATAACTCAATTATGTTAAATTTAGACCCAGGAATGCAAATTTTAGCAGGCAACTTTGCCAAAATAACACACATTTTACCCCCCAAATGACATTTTTTTCAGGAGACCCCACAGAGAAGCTATTGGGCTTGTTTTGGGCAAGTAGTTGGCAGGTTTGTTGTAGAAACTTGGCAACCCTGTCTGCACGCACGCTGGAATAAACGATCATTGCCGGTGTTGTAAAAAAAATAAAAAATAAAAGAATTTAAGGATACACAGTTACTTACCAACATGATCATCCTTTCTGAGAGAAATAGTGAAGGTGAATGCGTAAAGGATTAGGATTTGAACAAAATTGCGTTTAGGATTTGAACAAATTTAACCAAGCGCCTTTGATGACTTCGATGGATTACGTTACTGTTTATCATTTGTCCATCATTGTCTAAAGCCCGCTCTGACAATTTCAATGGTCGAACATCTTCTGTTCTGCATAATTACTCCTCTATGGATCAAGTCCAGACTGAACTGCCCGAGCTCAAATGTTGTGGGCGGGGCTGAATTCGGCTGGCATCCAGGCTAGAAGAAATCCCTTTGATCTTAGGAAATGTTCATGCTTAAACAGCAACATTACACACTAAATAAATCTGAACATGTGAAACAACGACAACAGAAAACAATCCTCTATAACCTCTCAAAGTTTTGAGAACATATTTTAACATATTCACCCAGAACTGCTTTTGTTGCAATGGTCAGAAGTTATGAATTTCTTATAGCAATCAATTTCTCACAGACAGATGAAGCAAGGTGGCATTTGATGTGTATTTTGTATCATTCTTGCATGATTGAGTCTGGTTCTAATGGACGGACATTGGGCTATGGCTATGTTCTGAAATTATTAGCCCATTTCCTTAAAAACTCCACCGGAAAACAGGCCTGAAAAGGATAAAAAGTGAAATTTGCAGAGCTTCTCATGTGACAGTTTTGATCCTGTTTTCATCACGACCCCCCTCCTTTGCCATCCAGCGTCACACACTCGCACATACACACTCGATACATTCTTCATATTTTTGTGCAAGTAGGAAACTCATCAGTCATTTTAAGATTAGGGAGGAACTCTTAGGACACAGAGGAGATGAAAAAAAAGAAAGAAAAAGTTATTTCCAGCATTTTCTCATACATCTGGCAACACGTTTCTAATGTATCTCTAATGTGCAGTCAAACATGCCAAACCTATTCAGTCAAAAACCTATTTTCTAAATACTTGTTATTGATCGGTTTTGTGAATACCTGCAAATGTTTTTTTGACCTTGTCCATGACTGGATCTTCTGGTGAAAACAGCAGTCCCCATGAAATCAAAAATAGTTTTTTTGTCTTTTAGTATAAGTTGGCCTTACTGTTATCAACAAGCTTGTGCTCCAAAACAATGACAAAATTTACATTTAGAAGATATAAGCATTAAAAACGTACTGTCATTCTTCTATTTTGATGACATCACTCTGCACTTCAGCTTCTCATCAGATTTTTTGTACAATCAAATGCTTTCTAGAATCTGAAGCTCCGCCCCCTACATTATAAACAGATGCTGAAGATGCATTTACTGTTTTCTACAGGGTGAATAGCACATAGTGGGGATAGGGAACAATCAGACAGTGCACTATATAGGGGATAGCATAGGGCAGGGGTTTTCAAACATCTCCTGAAGGACCCCAGCACTGTACGTTAGGCTCGTTTGAGATGGAGTCTCATGTGATCGAGTCGGTCCAGAGTCATGACAGCACAGAGCGGATCATGTGATCGAGTCGGTCTAGAGTCACGACAGCACAGAGCGGATCATGTGATCGAGTCGGTCCAGAGTCACGACAGCTCAGAGCGGATCATGTGATCGAGTCGGTCCAGAGTCACGACAGCACAGAGCGGATCATGTGATCGAGTCGGTCTAGAGTCACGACAGCACAGAGCGGATCATGTGATCGAGTCGGTCCAGAGTCACGACAGCTCAGAGCGGATCATGTGATCGAGTCGGTCCAGAGTCACGACAGCTCAGAGCGGATCATGTGATCGAGTCGGTCCAGAGTCACGACAGCTCAGAGCGGATCATGTGATCGAGTCGGTCCAGAGTCACGACAGCTCAGAGCGGATCATGTGATCGAGTCGGTCCAGAGTCAGGACAGCTCAGAGCGGATCATGTGATCGAGTCGGTCCAGAGTCACGACAGCTCAGAGCGGATCATGTGATTGAGTCGGTCCAGAGTCACGACAGCTCAGAGCGGATCATGTGATCGAGGCGGTCCAGAGTCACGACAGCTCAGAGCGGATCATGTGATCGAGTCGGTCCAGAGTCACGACAGCACAGAGCGGATCATGTGATCGAGTCGGTCCAGAGTCACGACAGCACAGAGCGGATCATGTGATCGAGTCGGACCAGAGTCACTACAGCACAGAGCGGATCATGTGATCGAGTCGGTCCAGAGTCACGACAGCACAGAGCGGATCATGTGATCGAGTCGGTCCAGAGTCACGACAGCACAGAGCGGATCATGTGATCGAGTCGGACCAGAGTCACGACAGCACAGAGCGGATCATGTGATCGAGTCGGTCCAGAGTCACTACAGCACAGAGCGGATCATGTGATCGAGTCGGTCCAGAGTCACGACAGCACAGAGCGGATCATGTGATCGAGTCGGTCCAGAGTCACGACAGCACAGAGCGGATCATGTGATCGAGTCGGTCCAGAGTCACGACAGCACAGAGCGGATCATGTGATCGAGTCGGTCCAGAGTCACGACAGCACAGAGCGGATCATGTGATCGAGTCGGACCAGAGTCACGACAGCACAGAGCGGATCATGTGATCGAGTCGGTCCAGAGTCACTACAGCACAGAGCGGATCATGTGATCGAGTCGGTCCAGAGTCACGACAGCACAGAGCGGATCATGTGATCGAGTCGGTCCAGAGTCACGACAGCACAGAGCGGATCATGTGATCGAGTCGGTCCAGAGGCACAGATCATACATGTAACAATCATGTAATACCATTCCATTTTAATGGCGCTTACACACGGGCTAATGTGACAACAGGTGCTAGTTTCAGCCAACCTTGGAAACAACTAACCCTAACCAAACACAGATAACTTTGAAAATAGGCTCATCATTATTACGGTGTCGGATACTGTAAAAAAGAAGATATCCAAGACTTTCAAACAAAACTGACTTTTTTCAAAACAGACTCAAAACAGAACATCTAACACCATTAACTTAACGTGAGACCAGACAAAGACAGAGTGAACAGGGGAGAACCAACACTGATGACTAACTACAGTAAACGAGGGGGACAGGTGACAATGATGACAATACACTAAACACAGCTGAATGGGTCTAAACTAATGAAGGTAACTATGACAATAGAGGCGGAAAACAGAACAAAGGAACATGTGACAACTCAAAATAGGAGAAAAACACAACCAAAACAGACAATACATGTAAAAATCATGTAATTCCATTAAATAATGAGGGTGCTTACACCCAGCGTAATGCGACAACAGGCGCAAAGGAAGTGTTTTTTTTTTTGCTAGTTTCAGCCAGACACATTTCTCATCTTCACGTCCAGCTCTACTTTGTTTAAATATCGAATGCATTGGCGCATCTGTTCACCCATGGGCGTCTGGTCTGAAAACCAGGAGTGTTCAGACTCTGAGATGAGACTCTGATTGGTTTATTGCACGTTACGCCAAAAACACACCCATGACTCATTAAGTAGACGAGGGACGACCCTTTTGCACCATGCGCCGGGCACACTGGGCATTTTTTTCTGTCATTAAACTAGCATACATGGATTCTGACATGCCCTAAGAGCACCTGTTCCGTGAGCTTCAGATCATGAGCTCAGTTCATTAAAATAGGTCCCTAAGTGTCTGGATATGTATTATTTTATCAATTTTCAGGGCTTGTTTTGTTTGTTCTATGGTTTTGTTCTATCTGTGCATGTCATGAGAAATAGTGTTGGATTATGTTTTTTTTTGTTTTGTTTGTTTTTTCTCTTAGCAATGCAGGTTTGTCCCTGTGTGACTTATAGTTAGATGTGATTCATTTATCTGGAGAACGTGGTATTGAAAATAAAAATTCACTCTATGTATTTTATAAATGGGATCTCACAATGAAGACAAAATCATCTATCACTACTAACATTACACATTGCAAACATTTTTGCACATTGATTTTTATCAATCAGTTCTCTGATTAAAGTTGAATGCCCTGACTGATATAAATGGAGCCTTGATTAACCATCAATCTGCATCAACAGAGGCTTGTCAAACAGTCATCTGTCACAACAGCAAAACAGCAAGAGTCCTTCTTCCCAAACCGTCTGACATCATACCAATTCGCACTGCCATGATCTTATATCTGACCTCCAAATGTTGCTTACTGTTCTGACTCAGCTCTGCAAAACTTTTAAAGAAGCAACTCCCCGAAAACGAGTTACTCAACAGGTGTTAGGTTTTGTGTGTGTTGAAGATAGTCTTGACTGTAATTGAGTATATGGCTGCTTATTGGAATAAAACCGCTCAGCCGTCTACACGTTCAAAGGTGTGCAACCAATCCGATCACGGTGCAATCTTCGTTTACCGAAAAGGAAAGAAGAAAAACGACGGATGCTCCTGATAGTTGGTATTAAACCCTAGGCAAGATGCTGACTAAAATACATTTTCCAGGGAATGCTATAGCCATGGATTTTCTGGCCATTTAGGTTGATAGAGAAAGCAAATCAAATCAGCTTATAGGTACCCTTGAGGCCATTTGCTGCTTTTCAGCGATGTGCACTTTTATTTGCATTCTTCGTGTCCCCTTCTGAACCCCGGATTCAATCGAAGCCATAGCTCTCTTCCTGGAAGATGGTTATAGGCGTTCCTAGAAACAGGGACATTTCCTTCAATACATTAGGCTGAATGATCGGAATGACCTGTTTGCTGAGGTTTTGGGTCATCGGATGAATCAATTCCTCGGGCCAGCTGGCTAATGTTTGCACATATCAGACGCTGATTGGGGACAGTAATAGGGTGAGCTCAGATGAGTTACAACAGATAATAGCATTTTAACGTCATGATTGTCTTGTCATTGAGAATGGGCTTAGAAAGGTCTAGAGAGCTAAGAGGTTTTGTGGAACTCGGGGTCATCGACAGTTTCAAAAAAGAAATGTTTTTTGTTTACTGTGCTACAGCACAGCTCATTTTTCTTAATGGTAAAGTCCTCGAAACCTTGAACTTTAAATGGCTGATCCAGGGCAGGGTTCTGAGTAAGGCGCTGATATACTTCGAATAACGAACTGGCGTGAAGTCAACAAAATCAGGTTAAAATGAAGTTAGAAACAGCTTTCTGGGAAAGTTTTGCTCCAGCTTGTAAACACCTTTGAATCACCATTGGTCTGTGGCGATGATGTAATAGGTGGGCGTCTCTCTGAGGCTCCGCCTTCTATGAGGTGTAAATCTTCTCTGGTTCATTTCTTCTGTTCAGTCTGTTGAGGACAGAGGCGAGTGAAAACATGAACACGCTGGAGAGCCGCTTTATAGAAGAAACTGATTTTGTAATTCTAATAGAAAGCAACACTGTTTTTCATGTTCAATACTTTAAAGGGTAACAATTTATGTAAACTATTTTTTAATTAAAAATCATTTAAAAATAGTTAATTGTTTATAAACTGAGTTCCGTATTCGTTGTCACTGTAATTAACAAAACTGTATATAGTTTGTATATAGTTTATTAATGTATTACTTAAAGTTTATAAGATATTAATTAACTATAAACATAGTTTGCAAATGATTTTAATAAGCACTTTATTACACTATGCTTTCTGATAGACTTTCACCGCCGTACTTATTGTTGTGTGTTCATTTTGTTATTGAGAGGAAAGTGTGCAGCATATATTTACATATTAAGCTAAACGCTGCTCTCATCAGTGTGCTTCGCTAGCAGTATACCAACACTCACAAATAAAGGTATTTTGGACTTTATTTTTAACTTTGCTGTGAGGCCTTTAGGGTTCCCCTCTCTGTCTGACTTCCATGAGATCCCCCTTCATTACACACACACACACACACACACACACACACACACACACACACACACACACACACAGAGAGAGAGAGAGAGAGAGAGAGAGAGAGAGAGAGAGAGAGAGAGAGAGAGAGAGAGAGAGAGAGAGAGAGAGAGAGAGAGAGAAACACACGTACCTAATTACCCTCCCTGTTTACTCAGTTGAAACTGGCTTAGGTTACTCTGCATACATAAACATAGCCATAATCGGTTTGTCTATTTCTCACATGTGCAGTTGAGCAGTCAAGCGTGCGTTTTCTAGGAAACCGCTGGTGGTAAATGTGTGTGCACGTCTGCGGCTCTCTGTTTGTCCATGAGCGAGGCTGCTCTCATCAGTGTTGATATTTCATGTTGAGCTTTTCTGATCATCTGTTTCCCATTTGCAGAAACTTTTTTAACCCTTTTCGCAATTGCGGAATGCCACTCTAATGGGCATATTTGTTAAACCTTCAGTTTTCTGTAGTTTGAGCGGCACTTTCATACTGTTGGCTGGGAACGCATGATTCGAAATGAAGGACAGCTCCACCGAAATGTGCCCTTCCTGCACCTCCAAATAAATGTTGAAATAGTTGTATAGCCGACACTTCTGTGGGTTTGTCAAACTGTTGTTTTCATGGGACAAATTTATCATTTGATCACTGGTTTCTCCCTCCTTCCTCAAAGGTTCCTTCCAGTATGTTGTCTCGTGCATCATTATATTAAACGGAGAGTGAGATTATTTTTCTCATTTTGGTTGTTTAATTGAACTTGTATGGTCAATGAAAACAAATAATCCTTCTGGGCAATTTTTTTTTTTTTTTTGTACATGTAAGCATGTAATAATATTTTTAACACAAGTCAAAAAATCGAATGATTGTTCTTGTTAGTCCACAGTCCATCACCAATGTTAACAAATACAATAAACGAAATATTAGTAAATGTTGACAATTACCACTGGCTAAGATTAACTCTTTCCCCGCCAAACACGGAAATTTCCGTTATTTGTGAGAAAACGCTTCCAGGCCAATAACGGAATTTTCCGTGTTTTCACTGTCGGGCGCTAGGGGGCGCTATTACGCATCTTCTAAATGAGTCCTGAATCTCCTGATCAAAACACACGTGAGGAAGACGCAGTGAAACGAGAAATCACATGTAATCATATGCATATTAAAAATAACGTGATCATCCTAATTAAACAGCATATGAATCAAAACTATCTAAGGTTACTGAATGAAATGTGGACCCAGGACGAGCTACAGGACTGTGTAAGCATTAGGGGTGTTGATGGACTCGATCTACTCCATCTGTGTTTGATCATCGCTCTGAATCTGATCTGGAAACAGTCTTTCACAAAAATGAGATTTTCTCAGCTTTTTGTTCAAAATGTTGCTTTTGTTTATGAAACCTACTCATATTCAAGTGTTGATAAAAAAGGAATGCATGAACCTAGAATACAATTTTTACACACTTTATATTATGGTCCATTTCTCACTTTTAACTACAGATTTTGCATCAATAAACTTCTAATTACTTTTTATTAATAGTTATAAGGTAGGTGTTACGTTTATGTATTAGGTAGATTAAGAGATGTAGAATATGGTCATTCAGAATAAGGCATTAATAAGTGCTTTATAAGGGCTTATAATCAGTTAATATCCTAGTAATATGCATGAACTAGTTACACTTTAAAAAATGCTGCATTGCAAGTTGGGTTGGAAATGGACAAACCCCGAAACCCTAGTAAATGGACCCATTCAAACAACCCAATTTCTGTGTTTATCCATTTTCAACCCAACTTGAGTTGTTTTTAACCCAGCATTTTTTTTTAGAGTGCATTATTTTACCCAGTTTTAGTGTTTTTATATCCATAAAATTCCAAATTAAAAGGGTACTTTCAGTGGATTAACCCAAAAATAGTCTATCACATGGTTATTGGATACATAAACCATTTTTTGTGTAGTTTCCAGTAAAACAGCTGTCTCGTGATATGTATACGGTTTCCGTGATTTCGCTCGTGCGCCTCACTCTCGCACCTCTCCATTCACTCTCTGTGTTTGGACTTCCACGACTGCGTGCCTCTGCCAGGCATCTCTCATGAAAGTCATTATAGCGCAATGGATCGCAGTCTTTCCCCTCCGTCTCTCGGCCGCTGTAATAACGTCTCATTCATCAAGGCCGTTTAAAAGAGTTGCCTGTGCGTAAATAAGGGGTGAGGTCTGGCAGCCAGAGACCTGCTGATGCTATCAGGGAGATGGGCGTCTTCTTCATCACTGTCTGCAGGAGCTGGAGTTCAACGTTTGGACTGCTTCACAGCTGCCAGAAAATCACTATGAATAAAATACCTGTACGCTGTCAATGTTTCAGGTGTTAAGGGATGCCTGCAATTTTAAAAAGATAAAATATTTTAATATTTTAAAAAGATAAAATATTTTAATATGCTGTGCTTTCATTGAAAATTAACTAAACTTCCACATCTTGCATGAAACATCCTTTAGAATAAGTCATGACCTCTCAGCGACATCTACATTAGAACGAGGTTAGGAACAAATAAATGTGTGCGGATCTGACGCGCATCTCATTTTACTTGCAACTCTTTAAGACGTTATTTGACTCATTTTAGATGGCCCATAGGAGGATACTCTACAAAATCGGCATTTTGGGTCAATAATGCTAGCCAAAGGATGACAGAATAAAGGCTGCTGGGTTAATTGCGTTTAATATTTTTAACACGGTAAACTGAAACAATTAATGGCATGCGTTAACATGCTACTTCTGACAGTGCTAGACTAGACCGCCACGTCCTATTGAATAAGTCACGGCCTCTCATCCTTCTGCGTACCCCACCGTCGCTCCTTCTCGGGCCCTTGCTTGTCTTATTATAACCCCTGAGATGGAGTCTCTTGACATTCACACGTTAGCTGACCTTTTTTGGTACAGTTTCCAATTAAATCTTGACAGGTTCTTGTCTGTACAAAGCGCCCCGAGATGCCCTCAGCCGCGTAACTTCACAGAGATACAGAACTTTTCGAGTGGAGGTGGCAGAGTGTGTTGTCGGCGACTCACGGTGACTCATTGACTGCGCCGGAAGGACGTTTGCTCATGGAGATAATTGCATTTCTCTCACCTGTGCCATTTATTTTGCAGGCCTTCAAAAGTGCCACAATGAGCTCATACTGGTGTGCGGGGAAGGGTGATGTCATCGAGAACTGGTGCCGCTGTGACCTGACTGCGCTTGGCAAAGACGGGCTGCCCAACTGCAGCCCCCTGCGGCGGCCGGTGTAAGTAACCCCGAGCCGGCGCTCTGCAAACCTCTGCAATGCAATACTTCATCCACGGCATCTGTTAAGATATCCTCGACTGAGACAAATGATGCTGACAAATCACAATCATTTCATGACGTGCTGACTCCCGCATAATGAAATATACACTACTGGTCAAAAAAAATACTGTGACACTTTACAATACAGTCCCATTTAGTTTAACACATTACATGCATGCACTAAAAAAATAAACATGAAACATGTAGTTAATGTTAATTTTCACATTTTACTATTACTTTTTTTATCAACCAAAAGTTGTACATGTTAATATTATTTCATGCACAATAAACATTAACTAACTTTAACAAAGATTAATAAAAAAATGCACTGCTCATTGTTAGTTAATGTTAATTAATGCATTAAATAAAGTAAAATTATTTAGTCAGCCACCAATTGTGCAAGTTCTCCCACATAAAAAAGATGAGAGAGGCGTGTAAATTTCCTCAAAGGTACACTTCAACAATGAGGCAGAATGAGAAAAAAATCCAGAAAATCACATTGTCTTATTTTTTAATAATTTATTTGCAAACTATCTCACTCGTCACCTGTATGATTACTATCAATGTTGAAAACAGTTGTGTAGATTGTGTGTGTGTGTGTGTGTGTGTGTGTGTGTGTGTGTGTGTGTGTGTGTGTGTGTGTGTGTGTGTGTGTGTGTGTGTGTGTGTGTGTGTGTGTGTGTGTGTGTGTGTGTGTGTGTGTGTGTGTGTCTATAAAACCATGATCTTTTTCAGGATTATTTGAGGTAAACTTCACTTCACTTCACTTATTTAACAAACAAACATATTGTAACATTATATAAAATAAATCAATAAAACAATACAAATCTATTTAATGCTTCTTTCCTTAATACAATATATACAATACAATATATATATATATATATATATATATATATATATATATATATATATATATATATATATATATATATATATATATATATATATATATATATAGTTTACATAGAAAAATGCACCTACATGCATTTTGTGGTCCAGACAATCATTTGAATTTTCACTTTCAAATTATTATTTTTTATTTTTTTTACTAACAGGCACAGAAGACCCAAACTGCTCCATATTGGTAACTTCCAGCTGAGCTTTAGTGGGCATGTTTGTGACTAAATTGAGGTCAGACCGCTTGTGCAAGGTCACAGTTCATTAGTGAATTCCCCAGTGTCTTAATTGTCCTGCCTTCCTTTAAAAATGGCCTTTGCTTCAGAGACACATCCATGCCTTTAAATGCTGCCTACTTAAGGATTCACACTATACGTTTTTGTGCACTATTTGGACGTCTGGGATGAATTTTGTGCATCCTAAAAGATTCCTCTGATCCTAGGCCAAAGTCTTTGGTTACACGTTTGTTCGACATGTTTGCCGACAGCCGATTATTGACCATTGAGATCAAATTTGACCTCAAATGAAATATCAGCAGCGTCAGAAGAGTAACACTTTATTTTACAGTGTCATTCTTACAAGTTACATGTAGTTGTTATAGTACTAACTTTAAATTGTGTATAATTATATGCGAGTAACCTTAACCATAACCTTACTGTATAGTAAGAACATGTAGTTAATTATTTGTACTCAGTAATATATAAATACACTGAAACAAGACACAAAATAAAGTGCAACCCTTTATTTTACCTCATGCCTAGTTACAACCATAATTAGTACATAGCATGTATTAGGGATAGATTTTTCTAGTCAACTAGTATTTGTTCATTAAGGCCATCTTGACTGCGTCTTGACTATCGAACAGGCCTTAGAGTGTGACATCATGCGGGGATCATGTTTGGGCAGTCTGACAAGCAACAGTTGTACAGGAGTATTATTAATCACTCAATAGATCTTGAAACTGATGCATTTCGTCAAATCATGCACACAATGTTGTCTTTTCTTTATTTTCACAGACTGAGACTGGCTCCACACCTGGAGCCCTCCAGTACGATGGTGGCGCTGGAATGGATCGATGTGGAACCCCTGATTGGCTACAAGGTTTCAGATTACATCATTCAACACAAGCGAGTAGAGGACCCGTCAGAGGCAGAAATCTACACAGGTCAGGTTTATCAACAATATTACAGAGAAGGACATACCATTTCCTAAACTCAAAGGGGAACTACACTACTGGTCAAAAGTTAGAAGAAATTAGGAGTTTTTCTCATGCTCAGCGAGGCTACAAACTGTATATTTAGTCAAAAATACATATTGTGAAATATTATTACATTACGTTAATATTATTATACGTCTTTGTAATACAGTTCGTAGATGGGAAGGAAGGAGGCGGGAACCGGCGAACGTTTCAACAACATTTATTAAAAATAAATAAACAAAATGAAAGTAAAACCGCGGACAGCCCCTCACGGAAGACTGCCCGCAAACACACACAAAATAAAACGTGGGCAGCCCCTCACGGACGACTGCCCACAAACACATAAACAAAACTAAACATAAATTCCAGGCCTGGTCCTCTCTCGTCTTCCGCTGTCCTTGCTCCTCCTTATATGCTCCCGCCACATGGCCGCGAGACGAGACCGGTGTGCCACGCAGCTGGCACTCGTGAACGTTAATCACCGGCCCGCTCTCGCGGTCCCTCGCCCCGCTGCTTGCCACACCACAGTCTTCTATGTGTTTCTCTCATTATTTTACGCCAGCTAGAGGGTGCATGACTTTAGAACGTAATTGTTAGGTTGTAATAAGGCGCTTGAAAAACGACCAAAGGAGGACAGTTTGTCATTTCTTATCAATTAAATGCATCCTTGCTGAATGAAAGTATTTAGTGTTATTTTAAATGTATATCTTTCTTACCCCAAACATTTGAAATGTACTATATCATGGTTTTCACAAAAATGTTAAGCTTTTGACTGGTAGTCTGCATCAGTGTATTGATGTGAATAACACATTTATTTTCCTGGCGTGTGTTTTTCTACTCCACCTGACAAACTTTCCCCCTCTTAATTATCCCTACTACTTTTGGCCTAATGGACCTTGTCCAATCTTACGAGATGCTTCCAATAATATAGATGTGAATGTACCATTTTGTGATCAATTTAGAAATGTAATTTCCCGGTGCTGGGAAATTGCAGTTCAGTCAAGGCTGTACAGTGTTGTTGTTCTCGTAGACTGTGGTCAGAGTCGGAGTACAGAACTGATTGTCTTGTTGATCTGGTCAAATCTTGTTAAGCTTCCATGGCACTATGATCTCAGGGTTACATGACCAGGTTATTAACACTGTGTGTCTGGCAGTGACCTATCTGTCCGAATCAGAGCTTGTGAGTCAGAGCTCAGGTGACAGGAATCTAATAAAAGAGATTCAGATTTAGTCATTGCAACCAATCAGTCTAGCAGAAGGAAGAGCGCTGATGAGTGAAAGCAGGAGATGAAGATGTCTACTGGCAGATGGTGTGACGTCTTTTTTTCTGATCGACAGACCTTGATTGGCTATATCCAACCAGGAGACGGACTGTAGGATTATACAATTCAGTGGTCTAAAACCAGTTGATCTACGAACCCATTCTCACTTCCAAGGCATCGAAAATAGCATAGTCAAGCACCTTCAGCATCCCTATTAAGACCCATACTCCTATAGGTGTTGCTCTATCGACGAACTTAACTCAATTGCGTCAAATCAAGAAATGCAATTCTTTACATGCCTTTGTAAAGTAGAACAGATTTTTTATGGGTTTAAGCAAAGTGGCAACTTCCCCCATTTTCTGTTGAAGCTAATGCGGCAGTAACTTAAACTGCAATTCATCGACTGGCCAGTAGGGACAGACTGCAGAAGGGAGCAGAATCTCATTGAGCCCCATTTTAAAATGCTCACATTTACAGCAAAAAAAAAAAAAAAAACATGTTTACAGCCTGGACATATTGTGGTTTTGGTCTATAAGGCAAATTTTGCCCTTCATGACAACTGTGAGGAGGGTGAAACTCATTCATTTACATTATATAAAGCCTTAAAGTTCTGCATAATTAAGGGCATGACCACTTTGATTGACAGGTGGATTGCCGTTTGTCTGCTGTTTGTTAGTCATCGCATCACATCAGCTCCGCCCACGTCCCGCCTCTTTGCCCATTTTCTGTTATTCGGGTGTGACTCTACTTTATGCTTCAAAACTGCACTTCAGAATCCTATGGGTGACGTCAAGGACACTACGTAATATTTTTTTTACAGTCTATGGTTTAAGCACGAAGTGCGGAAACCCTATTTTAATTGTATAACTATTCTTAATTTTCTGCTGTAAAAACGGATCATGCAGACCAAACCCAAGATAATTCAAACTTGACCAGATTTTAGGTCTCAATTTGGGGAAAGTCTGACAAGGTATGACCCCGACTGGCTAATAGGAGGCGCTACAGTGGTCAAAAATGCGAGCTTTCTCATAACTCCTATTTGTTGTAGACTCAAGTGTCTCATATCATTGGAATCCTCAAGATAGACAAAACATATCTATGATCTGGAAAAATTTCCTCCATTTCGAATTTGATCAAAAACTTTTGCAAACTAGCCCTAGGTTTTTTTTGTTAGATCTGAACCAAACCAGTGCATAAATATTCTCTGGAGTCTGCATATAAAAATAAATAAATAAAAATATATTATTATTATTATTATTATTATTATTATTATTATTATTATTATTATTATTATTATTATTATTATTATTATTATTAAAGTCTTCAAAGTTGGTGGGGCCACTTTTACTCAAGTGGCTATAACCAACAAAATGAAGTATTTTCAACAAACTTAGTATACATATGAATGGGCTCAGTCTTTAGTCAGGTGAAGAAAAAAAAAAAAAAAGCATATTTGCTAATAGCTTTAAGCACCCAACTGTTAGTCTGACATTTAAATTGGCATGGAGTACCTTTGTTCAAGGTGGGTGCCATAGTTGTCTATGAGGACATTGGCATCTCAGTCTGCCATCGGTCAATGTTCAAGCACCCATTACACAAGGTTAACAGAGGCCTATCAGAACGAAACTCTGTTGTTCAACTCATGGCCTTAGAGGTCTGTGAGAACTTAAAAAAATAATGTTATCAATCAAATCGTTCTTTAAATATTCAAGATTATGTAAATATACTTTTGTGAACTAGTCCTAGGTTTTTCGTTCAATCTTAAAAAAAAGCAAAAAGCAAAAAAACTAAACCAATGTAGTACAATTCTCTGGACTCTCTACATCAATAATTATCATATAAATGCTGAACTTTACGCTTTGGGTAGCTATAATATGATAATTTATAGAATGATGTGGCAAAATTAGTATCAAAAGTAGTATCAAACTCCTAAACGAAACCTCGGAACTTCATGAAAATAGATGAGCACATGTGACATATGATACTAAACAAACATGCAAACTTTATAGAGATGGGGCAACAGGTGGCGCTATAAAAATTAAAAAGCTTTAATAACCATTTATTTCAAATGGTAAATTGCCTGTTTTGGCTGAAAATGGTCTTTTCCATCTATGATCTATGTGGTTACATGGTTGCTAAATAAAACAATATATTTTTACGCATGTGCTTAAAGGCTTTAAATGCCCGATAATTGCTGCTCACATCTATATTTATTTAGCCTAGAAATCTAGATGAACCCTAGCAGCTGCAAATCTAATTTGCAGCCAGGCCATCTAGCAACTCTCCGTCGGCTTGCAAGCTGGAAAACCCAAACTCTGGTCAGGCCAATCACATCGTGTATAGAGTGAGTGGGCGGGCCTAACATAATGACGGCAGAGTTGTGACCGTTCCATGTGCTACTTCAAAACAAAGAAGCTGGCAAACGGCGGTCTTTCTAATTGGCCGCGACTCTGGAAGACTTGGAGATGAGCTTTTCTTTGAGAAAAAAACAAAGAACAGCAAAACAAGTAAGATGTGTTTTTGGAGTTTTGCAGACCGGATTTGGCAAAAGTTTAATCTATCAACTAGCGCCGCTTCACCTTCTTCATTGCTTGATTGGTTGTAGCTTGCAGAGGGAGTTTGAAAGACTACCATTTATCCCGCCCTCAGATAGAGCCCTGCCAGTGGTGTTTTTCAGGAGATATTTTCAGGTGATGTGGGTCTGGCTTGTCAGGCTACATTCTAAGTCTTCTGAAGCCATATTGTGTGATGAACAGATAAACTTATGGTTTTAATAGTTGAAAGTTATATGCTCCATTGACACAGTCATATCTCATTCAAAAGATACACCCAAAAATTTGCATGATGCAATTGGTCACAAAACAAATGAGAGCCAAAGGCATTTCACAATCAAAGCTGAAGTAACGGTTCTTCAGGTGGTAATGTTTGAATATGTGCACAGGATCTGAGCTTCATGGCGGATAGAGACGGTGAACGCTTTTTGGTCTGTTCCTCACACAAATCAATTGTTTGGCCTCAGAACAGTTGGAATATTTGTAATTTTTTAATTAAATTGTTACTGTAGTTGTGTTTGCCTTTTATTTTGTTTTATGTATTTTTTATAGGTAAGTGGTTAAGTTTCAGCTGCTAAAACAATCTAGATAGTGTAATGAAAATACAATTAGTGTGGCTAAAATATAATCCGTAAGCATGCAGTTATGCAAGTTATCCATCATCAACAGCATTTCACTTCCACATTTTTTGTTTCCACACACCCCAGACCATGTACTAGGGGACTTGGAGAACCACTTTCACACCAAATTAACCAAACTATGAAAGCACCACTCCAAAAACTCTAGAGAAATGCCTCTAAGATAACCTTGTGATGACAGCATGGTTATTTTCTATCCCGTGACCATAATCAAAGGTGAAAGACATGCTAACAAGGACTCTTTTTGGTTCAGAGATTCAAGCATCTTTTGGATCGTGTATCACATTCTGTAACATCCCAGACAAAAATACATTCTTTGTTTCACAACAAAGAGATCAACTGTTGTGAAATAAAATAAGAGGCTTTGTGGAATAACGACAGATATTTAGAAATATGGAAGTTTAAGAAGGAAATTTAAGATCGGGAAAAGAAATTGGTTGAAGTGTCAACACGGACAGAATATTTGACAGCTAAACAACTAATAAAGTCAACTTTCTAAATGCACATTTCATGATGTAACACCTTTCATAAATATGGGAAGGAAGGAGGCATTAACCGGTGAACATTCACAGACTTTTAATTCAAAATAAATAAACAAAACGAAAGTTACTCGGACATCCCCTCACGGACGACTGCACACACACACAATAAAACTCAGCGTAAAGTCCTCTCTCATCCTTCACTGGTGTCGCTCGCTCCTCCCATGTCTCTCGCTCGTCCACCTCGCCACATATGGTTTTCACAGGCCAAACAAAATGCATTAATTTGCTTTACCTCTGAAATGACTTCTCCTTTGGAAGGATGTCAAAAGGAAACCCTCCTATTTCTTAGCCTAATGCAAAAAAATGTATGTTCCCAAATAAGGCTGTGTTTTGTTTAACTACATGACATTACTTGTTTGCTTTGTTAAATGCACTTGGAAGTAAATGGTACTTACTCGGCTACATGCATGCAAACAAGTAATGTCACCTCCTTTTTTTGTGCTATCCATGCACAGACATCATGAGAAAGTTTTGCAGCTTTGCAGGCTTTACCAGTGTTACGTCGACAAGTCAGTAATGTGATACTCTCACACTAGTCTGAAGTTAATGCCTAAAAGGCCATTCATTTTAAGTTCATAAATGAAGGTTTAGGAGAATCTCATCCTTTGTGGGCAGTTTTCCTGCCAACACTATTTGATGTACTTTTTTAGCTTTCTCAAAGTTTCCCAAAGAGTTAACCGGAAATTTGCAGCGTAAACATTTCACTTGAGTTTCATGACTTTGGCCAAGTTCCGATCTGCAGTGAACAATCAGTGCAGGTCCGAAAGCTAGACGCATGTAATATTTACAGTATGCTTTGAGCACGAGGACTGTACAGTTCACTTAAAAAATGAAGACAACAATAACATTTCAGCCAAACACCTCCCTTCTCTCTTCGGCTCCACAGACAAACACGTCGTGATACAAAAAAAAAAAAAAAAACAATCACAACCAACCACTGTGTTCACCTAAGGCAATTGACTCACTGCCCACAAATATGTTTTGCATTTACTAATTAAACTAAATAAAATGTTTAGCTTTGTGCTGACCAATGCTGGGAAGCCAGAATGTTCTTGTCTTGCCATCTATAAACAACTTTATTACATGCTGTTTGCCTCACAATTTTGTACACATAAAATCAGATTCTCGGCAACAATGTGTCACCATGCGTTACCATTAGGTTAAGATCCTGAGCCTGTCTGACACATATTCACACAGCAGGACCAGGAAGTTTTTATACGTTCGACACCGCAAGCCAATTATAATGGGTTCAGACAAGACCAGACTCGATTTTTTTACTTTTACTGTCTCCATTTTAACACTTTTTCTTGAATTGAAAAAAAAATGGAGGCTAGAGGAGAAGGAGGGACAGAGTGTTACCTTGAAATTAAAGTCATATAGATCCGTGACACATAATAGACAGCATGATTCTTGCACAGTCCCCTCATTTTCATGCACTAAAAGTTGTCTGGTAAATTGTTCTTTTCGTTTGGCTGTTGCATGAAAGCTGTCAGTTCCTAGTGTTTATTTTGGTACTCAAAGCTTGCTGGTAGCATGCTTTTTGGAGTTGCGAGTAATGCAAGTAAGACTAGATGTCCTGAAAGTCCGAATTAATCCATCATCGACACACATAAGACAAGCCAAAATGAACTATTTAGTATAAGAGAAAAAGAAAGAAAAAAAACACCACATATTTCCTGTGCACAAAGGTGCAGAGCAATGGCAACAGATTGACATAATAATAATAATAATAATAATAATAATAATAATAATAATAATAATAATAATAATAATAATAATAATAATAATAATAATAATAATTATATATATATATATATATAAAAGTTATAACCTTTAGAAAAGTGCATTTTTTAACTCATGGTGGTACTATAAAGTTGGTCCTAGATAATTCAAAATTGGTCAGATTACTATGAATTAGTATCAGATTACTTTCATTATTTCCTGTGTTCCTTTGAAAGGGCTGCCATAGATTCCCATTCTGGAAAAAGGAATAATAATAATAAATACAGCTGTAAGCAGCAATTATCAGACATGCACAATAGAATCAAACAAGGAAGCTAGCAGCAGACCAACTGCAAAAATGTATAAAGACATTGAGACAATTTCAAGCAAAAAGTTTGAAAATCCCATCCCGATCTCACTGCAAATGGTTTCTCGGTCTCGATCTGACTAACGGTTTTGATTATATTTGGAAAATTTGTTTAAAGGCTAAATCATAATGTTGAACAAACCATATGGTGAAACCTATGGTATCGTTGGACTCAACAAAGAGTCAAGAATCTAAAGATGCGATTTGATTTTGCCACTAGGTTAGCGCAGGTTTGAAACTTCTCAGGCTCCTTCAGGGCATCTTGTCAATGATCCTTACCAAGTTTTGTAATAATACACTTATGCATTCATGAAATACAGCACTTTACGGCACAATTCAAAATGGCTGACACCCAAAATGTCCAATATGGAAAAATTGGATATCATTTGATCAATTAAATTCTGCTCCAAATCTAACAAGACCATAACAAAACTGTTCAGAAGTTATAAGCAAAAATAGAAGAAAAACAAAATGTATTGACTGATCAGTAGGAGTAGGTGGCACTGCGCTGAAATGCGTGTATCATAAGGTCATGCTTGTGATGATTTTTACCAAGTTTGGTCAGAATATGATAAAGTGATGTGGAGATACAGTCTCATGTCTATTTTTGCAAGCACAACGTAAACTAAGATTGCGTTTGACAAATCAACTTGCATTCCACCCTCGGTGCTTGACCCCTAAAACAGTAAACTAATGGATACAATAGGGCCTTGGCACCTAAAGAAGTACTATTACCAGGATGTAGGAGGTTTAAATGTGGTAAAATGTCCTCTCAAATACAAGGACACTACTCAAATAGAAAAAAAAAAAAATTCTTACTTGAGAATTTTGTTCTGTAAAAAATCACTTCTCAAGTCATCATGAAAAAAAATGGCAAAGCATGTACCAAACATCTTCACATGGAACATTTGAGCTTCAAAATACCTATCATAAAACTTTCCCCATGGTTTAAGACGTGTGAAAAGGGTGTTTTCAAATTTGACGGAATTCCACCAATGCCAAAATCGCGTAGAAATGTGAATAAAGTGTAAACGTGTTGAAACCATGTCTTGTTGAATAGATCCCTCATCTGACAGTCCAAAAAAAAAAAAGATTTTTTTTCCCTCAGTGAACACTGCGGTTGGAATCTCGTTGTCTTGTAACATAGGACAAAATGTTAACTTTTCAAACAAGGAAAAGGCTTGAACTTCTTTCCACGCAGAAAGATATGTTTAAAACCTCTAGATGGCATCCGTTTGCTGAAGCACGGTAAATATTTTTTTTGTAGTGCTGGAAGAACCAAGTGAGATGTCTGGATATTGCTATTAGCTCTGACCTTGTCAAATTTTAATGGAGATATCGTAAAGCCATGCCATAGTCAAATTTCAAAATCACATTTTGGAAATGGATCCAACATAAACGGATGTGACCTGCTCTAGACCTGACATTTGTCACTCTCATCTCCTTCTTTCATTTTCCACCAGATTTGAAATAGGGCCAACAGCTTCACACGTTTCCAGAAGCATTCATACAGAGTGGGTGATAACTTATGCAAGCATGTAACATAATGCATTTGTTTTTCTTTTCTAATTGCAGTTGTTGTCGTTTTTTTGCAGACACTTTTGGGTTTATATTGAGATCTCTTGCAGACTTTGGTATTTTGGCATATCCGAGTACAGTTTGAGGCATTGTTTAGATATCTTATAAAACTATAAGGGTAGAAATATATGGAGATTGCCTTATCAAAAGTCTCCATTTACTGGGAAATCATGGAGATGAATTGTTCCTGAATTCATTCCTGAATGGTTGCATTAATGATTTTTAGACAGTCGGTTGCCGTAATGAAGTCAGATCAAGTGAAACTCACATTTTAGGGCAGTATACATTCTACTGACTATAAGTAACTTTTCAACTACACGTCAACTAGCAGTCAGAGTATTAATAGACTGCCTACTTAATATCTGCTAATATTTTGATGCTCCTCAATAGATATTCTGTTGACTATAAGTAGCTTTGCAATTTGTCAACTGATTAACCCTAACCCTATCCCAGCAGTCTATTAATGACTTAACTTTGATGTATGTATCGATCTAGGTGATCGGTAAATTATTTTCTCAAATATTAAATTTTCGAATTGCATGAAAAACCACCTCATGTGAGCATAAAAACTTTGCTGCAATATATTATATGGGCGAAATTGACTACTAATGACAAATTAATGACTTCTAGTTGACATGTATTTGCAAAGTAGACTGTCGAAGTAAAGCGTAACCCAGAATACTACACTGACTTGCATTATGTTTTAATGCCCATCAGTTCCAATGATTTACGACAGCTGCTTTTGAAAGCATTGATATATGAAAGACGCTAAGCACATGCAGCAATTGTAAGACACACATAATTTATAGTGTAATATGACTTCATAGCTCAGGAGGTTTATTGGAGATCTCAATTCCTTCATTTAGAGATTTCTTTACTTTCTTAAGGAAAAATACAAATAGATGTCTTTGAAATACAGTTAAAAGTGAAGAACTATATGATCTATAGCCTGCATGGTTTCCATTACAGATTTGCGCAAAATGACAAGGTTTCCATTAACCGATGTCATGCAACTAAAACAGTTTTTTCCTCTTGTGATAAGTCTTTCCAGAAATCATGGTGACTGATGTTGGTAGGTTTACATATATATCGCAGCCACTGCACTAGCCATCATTTTTAATCGAAGGAGGTGTGTGTGTGTGTTATCCGAGCATTAATGGCTAGGAAAGCCCATCTACGTAACGTACTGTATGAGGTGTTTCTCCCTCCTTCGAGTTCTTGATAAATTGTGGCATTTCTTTGTTGTTTAGAATCCAGAATTCTCATAATTCTTGTCTTTTATGAGTTCAATAAATAACTCTTCTGTCCAAGCATACCGCATCATCTTTGAAGAATGATCATGTGACTTTTACATATGCTAGGTGGTCGGTACATGTTTTTGTCAAATAATACATTTTCTAATTGCATGAAAAACCACCTCATGTGAGCGTTACATCTTTGTTGCGATATATTACATGGGCTAAATTGACGTTTTCATTGGCCATGTTTTCATTTAATTTTGTTTAATTTTCATTAAATGTAATAGCCTAGAAATCTAGACGCACCATAGCGGCAGCAAATCTAATCTGCCCGCGAGTGTCGTCTAGCAACTCTCAATACCCTTCTGAGCTGAAATCGCCTAACTCTTGTCGGGCCAATCACATCGTGTATAGAGTCGGTAGGCGGGGCAATAATGACGACGGCCGAGTTGCGTTTGCGTGCTTCTAGTAAACACAGAAACTGGCGAACGGCGGTCTTTCTAATCAGCTTTGATTGCGACTCTGGAAGACTTGGAGTTCAGCTTTTCTCTGAGAAAAGAACAAAGAACGGCACTGAAGTCATTCTTAAAAAGGGAAGATGTGTTTGAGTTTAGCCGACCGGATACGGCGAATGTTTAATCTGTCAACGAGCTCTGTTTCACCTTCGTTGCTCTGGTTGGTTGTAGCGCTATCCTATCACGTTCAGAGGGAGTTTGAAAGACAACCGTTTATCCACCCCTCGGATTGAGCCATCAATGGTGAGTTTCCAGACCAAACATCTTGATGTGGGTCTGGCTTGTCAGGCTGTAATGGAAACGCAGCTATTCTTTGGCATAGCTTTGTGTGAGAAATATTTGAGTTTATATTGAGATGTTGGACTTTGAAGGATGTTTGCTGACTTTGGTGTCTTTCCATATCAGAGCACAGTGTGAGATATAATTGAGCTCTGTTCTGAAACTATAAAGAAAATATGTGAGATTGCTCTATCAAAAGTCTCCATTCTCTCTCTATTTAATCTTATTTCTGTCGACTGTGATATCAGGGGATATCATAATGATTGTTTAGAAAGTTGATGAGTGTAATGAAATCAGATCAAGGGCCAGATTTACTGAACAGGGTAAAGTAACGTGAGAACGCAATTCCAAAAAAGCGCTGATGAGAGTGAAAAGTTTTGCGCGTGATCTTCTGACGACACACAAATGAAAGAACACAGAGACAGCCGGATCAAATCCATAATGACCAACACAATCTAGCAGTTAGCATTCTGGTTTAAGACTGGCACAAACACTAGTAAATGGGTGAGTGCAAACTGTAGTAAATCACCTTGTGTGATTCATTTAAATTCTCTCCTTCCATAAATACTTCTTCTGAAAGGGAAACTCCTGTAAATGCATATGCAATAAGATCAGAATGATGCAAAAAATAACCCCGTCCACGCCTTTTCAGCATTAATCTCTCACTGCATGTCTTTAATGCTAAAAGAGGGTTTGCGCTGGCACAAGCTGTTAGTAAATCTGCCCAAAGTGTCAGGATACTGTAATTTCTTGCATATTTTATTTTTTATTTTTTAGTGGCTGCTCGTTTGGTCAGATATTTGCAGTTTCAGTATTGCTGAAAGCATGGATATATGAAGGACTCTAAGCATGACATGCATGCTCAATGCTCACACATGACGTAACGCACTTGTCTCATACAGGCTGGCAGTCACAGTCGCAAGACCACACATGTTGGTCTGAGTTTCTTAATTTGGGCGAGCTATGTTCCTGTTCAACTGGCAGCCTGGAAGAAGCACGCTTCTCCCAAATCCGCTAATTAACGAGGAGAAGGGTGTCAGAGTGTGAGTATATCTCACTGCGTCTCGCCACAGACTCATAACGGGAGTCTGCGAGTTATAAGATGCGAGGGCGGGGGGGAATGCGGAGAGGTACGAATGAGAGAGCGAGAGGGAACCAGCCGCCACATGCCGATGATGTCATCTCACAGCTCCACTGTCAGACGAATCGCTGTAGGACATTCGATCTTTGATTCTCATCTCCATTTCAGCCTCCCGTCACAGCAGGTTTCTTATCGGGAATCCGTCACTGTCCGACACCTCCCGTCGAGGGTCGAGCCTGTGCTCCGTGGAGGGCTATCCTTTTGTTTACGTAACAATTCCTGCATCGGCTTTGAGCGGAGCTCTGTCCCAGAGTGCAGATGCTTGTCGATAAGCCAGCTTGTCTGAAGCAAGATTCAATTAAAAGGAGATAAAAGGGTGTCCTTCAGGATGAGTGGAGATAACGAATTGGAGAGCCTCAGCTGACTTGCTTTGTTTGCTTAATTAAGGATGACCTCATCGCTAAAAATGGCTCCCGCTCCCCTGGCGTCACGAGCGGGGCCATCAGCAGATTGGAGTACAGGCAGTGAGCCAAGTCTGGCTTCTTTATTCAGCACACACACACACACACGCACACACGTACACGCACACACACACACACACACACACACACACACACACACACACACACACACACACACACACACACACACACACACACACACACACACACACTCACACTCACAAAATACTCACACTAATGCAAAGTTGAGGCTGAACTCATGTTGATGCATTTGCACTCGTAACAAAGCATTGGTGAAGATAGTTAATGTCATGCATATGAACTGCAAACCGACGAGTTACAAAGTAAATAACCAATTTATCCAGTGGGTGCAATGCAGGGTTATGTTTGTTAACTGAAACTGTAAGAAAACCTTTGTCACATGAAATAAAATAAAGGGTAATAATTAATTGGTTTCAGTAGAACCAACCCAAATTAAACAAATTAGTTCAATCAAATTAACTTTCTTTTTCTTTGGGATTCGCAAAACTGACACATTTTAATCAGGATTGTTTCACTGATTTGAATTTTATGAACTTGTTTCTTTTGATTTAGACTAACTTAAATTTAACTGAAACTGGGCTGGTATTTTTATTTCCCAGCATGCTTTGGGATGACACTAAAAAGCGAGAGTAAATGCTAAAATTAAGTATTATAAATGTTGTGTGGAGCATGAGCTTAGTTTGAGAACAGATTTAAGCCCCGTTTCCACCGCAGGAACTTTACCCAGGAACCAGGAACTTTGGGTGGTACTCGGTGTGTATAGTCCGCAGGAACCAGGGTCTAAATGAAGTTCCGGGTAAATATTTCCCCCTCCAAACAGCCCTGCTCGCGAGGTAGTACTTTTTCAAACTTCAGGAACTTTCGAGGGCGGGACTTGGGCGCTGAACATGCTGATTGGTTTAGCATTTTATTTCAGCCGGCATTTTTAAAGGTCTTTTGCGAGGTTCGGTCTACGTTCAGTAAATATCAGTCTTGCTCTCTGTCTGATGGCACGCGTTCGTCTCAGCCATCTCACGTGCAATGTCCGTAATAGCTGATAATAATATACATTGTCATTTTAAATCTAGCTTTACAAGCTTTCTGAATATGCTGCTGAATCTGCATATTAGTGCTCTTTTCTGTCGTTGTTAATTATCTCTTTAGTAAACCTATACATAACCACCAGAAGCAGCACAGCTTGAATCTCTTCCATACTCGTTATTAATTTTTTTACAGCCTATTTTTCACCATGTAAACGACCTGACAGATTACTAAAAGTGTGTGTCCTTACATGACGTGACAGCGCGCGCCGCGCTCATGTTGACAAGAGAGGAAAGCTCATTTTTCTGAGGGGTAAACTTTTTATTTCGTAAATTATAAAGTTAATGTTGGAATAATGACACAGCGTATATTGCCCCAGGCAGTTTTTACTTTAACTGCGCCTGACAGAATACATATATATATATATATATATATATATATATATATATATATATATATATATATATATATATATATATATATATATATATATATATATATATATATATATGTATATATATATATATATATATATATATATATAATTTTTTTTTTTTACATAGGGATCTGGGACATTACCCCCTCCTTAAGGAGTGGCTACCAGACGCTCCACTAATGACGGGTGGGACAGACCAGGGAGGAATGGGAGGTAAAGACCAAGGCGGGATGGGAGGGACAGACCAGGGCGGGATGGGAGGGACAGACCAGGGAGGGATGGGAGGAACAGACCAGGGAGGGAAGGGAGGGACAGACTAGGGCGGGACGGGAGGGACAGACCAGGGCAGGACAGACCAGGGCGGGATGGGAGGGACAGACTAGGGGGGGATGGGAGGGACAGACCAGGGCGGGAAGGGACGGACAGACCAGGGCGGGATAGACCAGGGCGGGACGGGAGGGACAGACTAGGGCGGGACAGACCAGGGCGGAATGGGAGGGACAGACTAGGGCGGGACAGACCAGGGCGGGATGGGAGGGACAGACCAGGGGGGGATGGGAGGGACAGACCAGGGCGGTAAGGGACGGACAGACCAGGGCGGGACAGGAGGGACAGATCAGGGTGGAAAGGGAGGGACAGACCTGGGAGGGAAGGCAGGGACAGACCACCGGAACACGACCCACCAGAACACAATCCACCGGAAACTGGGTCCACTGGAACATGGACCACCGGTGCAGGGAGGAAGGAGCCTTTCTCCCCCTCCTCTGTTTCTGGACTGTCGAACTCGGGACCACCGGAGCAGAACTGGATCCACCAGGACACGATCCGCTGGAACACAATCCACCGGAACTGGGATCACTGGAACCTCAGCCGGGTTTTTGGTGAAAGCTCTGTGCTCCTCCCAAACACGCAGGACTGCCACCACATAACCTCCTATCACTGCCCTCCAGGCTGTGTCCAGACTCGGGACCACCGGACTAGGGACCCCCCGGAACTGGTACCGAGGGAGACCTTCTATGCTGAGTCCTCATAGCTTGGTTGGATCGTTCTGTCACTTCAACACAAAGGAAAATGGTGTGAGGACTCAAGTGCAGATAAATGAAGGTTTATTTACCAAATAACACATAAACTCAAAACAAAACCCACGAGGGAGCAAAATACATAATCAAAACATAAACTTAAAAAGATACCAATGGGGAAAGCACGGGGAAACAGGAGATGTAGACATTAACAATGATCCGACAAAGACTGACAAACACAAGGAGCTTATAAAGGGAAGAAATCAAGAGGGAACTGGTGGGAGAAATCAAACACTAATCAGATAACAAGGGGGAGGGATCTGACAATGACAAGAGCACATGCTCAACATAAAACCCACATGTGTACACAAGACAGGACAGGCATGTGACAGTTACTAATAATTTTTTTTTAAACTCGGAAACCCTCAATTTGTTGTTTCCCTCTCTAACGTGATTAGATTTTGCAGGCTCCACAAATTAGGAGAGCATATCAGCAAATCACCTTTAGCTTTCTACCAAAGTCAACTCCATGGTCAGATTTAGATAAGAGATGAAACCATGGATGAAACAATGGATGAAGACGCAGTAGGTCCATCAGGGAATGTGCCGACCCGTGATGTTCTTGAGTATGCGGTGTGTGTTTAACACAGTCAGTTTCAAATGTGGCAGCAAAACATCCATTAAAACTCTAGCAGAGGGTTGTCAGAGCGTTGTCCTTGTGCTATTGCCTTGTGGGCAAGTGAGAAATGTTAAATAAAGCAACATGGTAAGAAGATGAAAATTACTTGATTTTACTTTCAATTCATTTTACATTCTCCAAGGTATTGACATGAACATTTTTTCATGACTCCATGTAGGACGTTTCTGTACATAAATGTAAGCACTGTGGCAGTAGTAATGCAATATTTAGAAAATGTACTCTTCATACTCTTCATACTTTTAAAAGCAAGTACTTCAGTATGTTTACTTAAGTAGACATCTGACTGTAGTACTTTTACTTGTACTTGAGTAAAATTATCAAGGGATATCTGTACTTTTACTCAGGGGATGAAGCTGTGGACTCTGTCCTCCTCTGGTACATGTTGGTGCAGCATTACTTAGACTGTCTAAAAGGGACCATCAAAATAATGCAAAACCCTTTACTCTCTTCTCCTCAAGGATGAAGTAGGCCATTACATTTATTTGCAAGGTTTCCTCTCATTCTTCTCCAGGGAGAGTTTAATCAATGCTTCTGTATCAAGCACACTGGCTCAGATTCTGTGGTTAGGGCCATTACATGGACTGTGTCTCTGCTAATAAATTGAATAGACATAGTGATGTCAGATTAGCAAATGGCCCTTTAAAATGCAGAGCTGTGATCAGTCTCTCTCCCTCTCTCTTTATACATTACAGTCTCTTGGACAGAAAAAGGCCATCATGTACTTTTTTGACTTTGTCAGACTCTAATTATTATTAATTTGTGTCTCTAATTAGCAGAACGAATAATATGGCAGAAACTCCAGCTCTGTATTATGTTTTCAGATATGTAGTTTACAGTACAGTATGCAAAGATAACACTTTATTTTAGGGTCCAGTTTTTACTATTAACTAGTTGCTTATTATCATGCATATTACTATGATATTGCCTTTTTTAGTACTTATAATAATAATAATAATAATAATAATAATAATAATAATAATAATAATAATAATAATAATTATACATTTTATTTGTAATGCACTTTATATTAAACTAAATCTCAAAGAGTGCTACAAAATCAAAACAACCAAGAACAATAAATAAATAAGTAAATTAAATAAAATAAATAAAACTGAAAAATAAGGAAGTAACAAATCAATCAAAATCTCTGCTAATGTCACGGAGACGAACCCCGTGATTCCCTCTGCTGGCCAGCAGAGGGCCCCATCTCCCGAATACTAACATACACGCATCCATTCACCCATCTACACTGACTTGCGCTACATTTCCCATAAACCCCGTCCTTGGACTTTGATCACTGCCTAGCTGCAGCTTATCAGGACCATGTATTTAACAGACTGTGTTCTCTAGGCAGACGCGAAGTCTTGATTCTGCCACGGCCATCATTTCTGAGCGTTATTTTCCTGTCTGATTCCCTGTTGCTGTTGTGCTTTGTTTAACGTCTACGATCCTTTGCTGCCTGTCTACTGACCCTTTTGCCTGCCCACTGGACTGAGATTCTTTGCCTGTCATCCCGACCTGTTTGTTTGTTTACCGACCACTCTTCAGCCTGTTCTAAATTGTTGTATCTGCTGTTACCGACCCCTGCCCATACGACCAAGAGTTCATTCAATAAAGCCTGCTCATGGATCCGATGTTGAGTTCTGAGTCATTACAGCTAAAGATGAGTTTTAAGACCACACTTAAAAGCATCTACAGACTGTAGGGTCCTCAAGTGGTCAGGGAGAGCATTCCACAGACTGGGGTCTGCTGAGCAGAAGGCCCGATCTCCCATAGTAAGGAGTTTGGTCGTGGGAGTTTTAAGAAGATACAATGAAACAGAGCGGAGGTTGCATGTGGATGTTTGTGTGGTGAGGAGATCCTTGAGAAAGGTGGGTGCGTCACCATGGATGCACTGGTGGGTAAGGAGAGAGATCTTATACTCGATCCGAGCGACACAGAAAGCCAGTGGAGTGATTTGAGAATGTGGGTGATATGGTCGTATTTGCACACCCTCATGAGGATTCTAGCAGCGCTTTTCTGAATACACTGCAGCATCAGGAGATTTTTGCCAGGGATGCCAATAAGGAGTGCATTGCCGTAGTCCAGCCTGGAGGAGACAAAGGCGTGGACAAGCTTCTCTACATCTGCCAGTGTTAGTATGGGACAAAGTTTGGCAATGTTTCTGAGGTGGAAGAAGGAGGTCTTACACAGATGTTTGATGTGAGTTTCAAATGTAAGCTGCAATTCCATTCTGACCCCCAGATTCGTGACTGAAGAGGAAAGTGGAATGACCTGATCAGAGAAAGCAATGCTGGTGATAATGGATTTCCGGACCTGAAGTGGAGTGCCGACTATGATAGCTTCAGTGGAGCTGTTTAGCTGCAGAAAGTTTTGCTTCATCCATGCCTTTATCTCATCCAGGCAAGTGATCAAAGATGAACTTGATGAACTTGGATGAACTGGATGAACTTGTCCTGAGGTAAAGTTGAGTGTTATCAGCATAGCAGTAAAAAGAAATCCTATGCCGGCTGATAAGATGGCCAAGGGGGAACATGTAGAGGATGAACAGGGTGGGGCCGAGCACTGAGCCTTGAGGGACACCTCCGGTGACATTGTGTGACAGGGATGTAGCTTCTCCCAACACAACATATTCAGTTGTCCCAGTGAGATAAGAAGAGAACCAGTTGTGGACCAAGTCAGAGAGACCAATGGTGGAATGTAAACGGTGAAGGAAGATGTTATGATCAATAGTATCGAAAGCTGCAGTTAAGTCCAGGAGGATGAGAAGGGATGGGGAACCAGCATCTGCCGCCAACAATAGATTGTTTGTGACCATGACCAAAGCTGTTTCTTTGCTGTGTCATGAGCGGAAACCGGACTGAAATTTCTCATATAGATTGTTTTTCTCCAAATGGACCTGAAGCTCTGCAGCAACAGCTTTTTCCAGCATCTCAGAGAGACATGGGAGGTTGGAGATGACATCTGAGTCTAAAGTGTTTTATTTAAGAAGTGGTCTGATGATAACAGTTTTTAGAGATGAAGGAACATGGCCAGCCTGGAGGGCTGATGATCTTGGTTATAAAGGGGCTTAAGACACAGAGGTTAGATTTTACCAAGGCTGTGGGAAAAGGATCCAGTGCACAGGTGGATGGTTTAATTTTTCTGATGATGTCCTCAACCTCGCACTAGTGGAGAAAAGCTTCTTGGAGTTTCCAGTGTTATTGTTGATGATGCAAGCGTAGAACTTAGGCTGAGCATCTCTTAAGGACCTCGCGTAGGCCTTCTGATGACCTCTATAGGCTTGCCTGTGAACAGTGAGTCCTGAGAGCTTGAGAATCATATACATATGTAATTAAAGCACATATTAATGCCTTATTCTGCATGAGCAAATCTGCGGCTAACATCTTAGTTCCAGATACCACAGCACACCTTCAGGGGTCTAGTGGAGCCCATGCCTTGACGGGTCCAGGCTATTTGGCAACAAAAGGGGGACCAACACAATATTAGGAAGATGGTCATATCGCTATGCCTGATCATTGTATAATGATAATGCAAATGGAATTGTAATGATGCAAAAAATAAAGTTTACTTGAAGCCTGTATGTAATGCACCATAAAGGTATTCACAATGCATCCTACATAATCGAAAATCAGCCTGCTATTTTGTGTTTAATGCATCATACTTGTTCAATTTCTTTATAAACCACTTTTAATTTATTAGGAAATAAAGTTGTCATCAAATGTAAAGACATTTCCCATGTGCATTTAATTCGTTAAAATCTGTTAAAATTGCATTATGCATACAGCCAATGCATATATGTATATTTTGACAGGGTGAAGAAGTACATGACACGATAGTGCAGGTGAGTTCCCCTAAGGGTGGATTTTATTTAGTGGAATTGTGAAAATGGTGAAGTAGATGGTGCTCGGTCGCTCTCTGTGCTGTGTTCCGGGTGCAGGGCAGTGTGGGGCCGTGGTCACCTCTCCTGGTGATGGGCTGGCAGGCACACACTGCTCTCTGGGGAAATAGCAGAGAAAAACGTTAGCCGAATCTTCTGGAGACATTTCTCAACTTGCTGTCCGTCTCTGCCGTTTATATAGCGGGTGCCGGATGAGCCACAGCTGTGACCGCTAAGCCCATTATGAGCGGGTGCAGGTGCATCCGGTCTGTTTCCAGGGCGACGCTGATTGAGGCTCGGGACGTTTGTCACCCCCACCCCCCCAAGCGTCGTCCTGTTCCTGTGGAGAACGGGAAAGATGGGGGAGGGCGGGTACTGGCCCCTGACAGACCTGCGAAAGCTGACCATATCCTGGAAAGACCGTCAGCGTTGGCGTTGGCCGTCCCGGCTCGGTGTTGGACCGTGAAGTGGAAGTCCTGGAGCGCCAGGAACCAGAGCACGGCTCTGCTGTGAGGGCTGTCTTGACCCGCTGGAATGCTGTCTCTGCTTCAGGGCTCCAGGTCACCTTCTCCGGCTGCCCCTTCCTGGTCAGGTCTGTCAGGGGAGAGGCTAAGGAGGAGAAGTTAGGGATGAAGCACCGGTAGTAACCAGCCAACCCCAAAAAGGCCCGTTCCTGAGTCTTGGAGGTGGGACGCGAGTGGATGGCGGTCACTTTCTTCTCCTGGGGACGTATCAGGCCACGTCCCACCTGGTACCCCAGGTACTTCGCTTCCCGACAGCACCTTCCACAGCTGGTCAAGATGGTCCTCTTAGGTCTCCGAGTGTATCACCACATTGTCCAGATATGCGATGGCGTAGGGCTGGTGCGGCCGTAGGAGGACATCCATCAGGCGCTGGAATGTGGCTGGGGCCCTGTGCAGGCTGAAGGGAAGGACCCGGTACTGCCAGTGGTCCGCTCGGGGTGGAAAAGGCCGTCTTCGGCTTGGCCGCTGGCGTGAGGGGGACTTGCCAATACCCCTTGGTCAGGTCGAGGGTTGAGATGAACCGGGCCCTTCCCAGGCGGTCGAGGAGCTCGTCAAACTCAGAGACCTCATGCAACCAGCAGAAGTCGTTGCAGAAGCGGAAGGTACCGTCAGGCTTGGGAACCATGACAATGGGGCCGGACCATGGGCTTCTGGACGACTACGACGACTACGGATGGTGTTCGGACATTGTGCTCCAGCATGTGAGTTCGCCCTGGCCGGGGGGAGAACACTGCAGAAAACTGACTGAACAGGTGCTGCAGATCGGCCTTTTGGGCAGTGGAGAGTCCATATCCACAACCACGGGAGGTAACTCAGCGAGGGTGGATAGCTGGGGTCCGGTCCTGACCCAACACTTCAGAAGGTTTATGTGATAGAGCTGGTCTTCCTTTCTCTTCCCGACCTGATGTACTTGGTAGGTAACTGGGCCGACCTTCTCAGTGACGGTGAACAGCCCCTGCCAGGTGGCCAGGAACTTGCAGGTGGCCGTGGGAACCAACACCAGGACGTGGTCCCAGTAACGAGTGTCCTCCGGTGCCACTCGGTGCAACATCCGCTTGAGCGTCTGGTTGAACCTTTCCACAAGCCCATTGGTCTGGGGATGGTAGATGGTCATACGGAGTTGTTGTACCTTCAGCAGTTTGCAGAGGTCCGTCATGACGTGGGACATGAACGGGGTACCCTGGTCAGTCAGTATCTGGGCGGCGAGGCCAACCCAGCTACTCAACAGAAACAGCTCCTAGGCGATGGCCTTCGCAGGGGCTTTGCGGAGTGGGACTGCTTCTGGGTATCGGGTGGCATAGTCCACGATGACGTGGATGTGTTCATGGCCCCGCACGGACTTCAGGAGCGGCCCTACCAGATCCATTCCAATCTGCTCGAAGGGCACCTCTATGATGGGCAGCGGGCTGGGGGGAAGTGTGGACAGCCCGCCAGCCAAGATCGTCCCGGTGAGCGGGGTCCCTTGGTGGGCATGGGTTCGTCTACCAGTCCTGGTTGCGGGCAAAAAGGGAGAGGTTCACGGCCTGAGCCCAGGCAGGCTGGCGTGCATCATAGGTCCACTCGTGATAAGCCGGCCCAGCCTAGGATCTCCTTTTTCAACTCTTCATAAGACGTTCTCTGTTCGGCTGTCAGTGCGAAATAGGCGCACTATGCTTCTCCCATCAATAGTGCCGCTATGATCCGGGCCCATTCATCTCTGGGCCACGCCTCTCGGACGGCGATCGCCTCAAACATTTGAAGATAAAGCGCCACATCATCATGAACGGTCATTCGTGGCAGTAGTTGTGTTGCTTGGGCCCGGAGGCCAGGTAGCGGGGTTTTTCCTGGTCGGCAGCAGTGCAAAGTGCGGCGAGCTCCCGCTCGGTTTCCCCTTGGTGGGCGGCCAAATGTTACATTATTTGCTGCTGGTGGATGCTCACCACGATGAGGTGTTTGAGGAGTTCGTCCATGTCGGGGGAGAAGTGCTACCCGGGGGAATAGAAATATAGTTTAAACATAGGGGGAATAGTGTGGGTCCCTGGTCACCTCTCCTGGTGGTGGGCTGGTGGTCACACACTGCTCTCTGGGGGAATAGCAGAGAAAACAGTTAGCCGAGTCTTCTGGAGACTCTCACCTTGCTGTCCGTCTCTGCCGCTTATATAGCGGATGCCGGATGAGCCGCAGCTGTGACCACTCAGCCCGTGATGAGCGGGTGCAGGTGCATCCGGTCTGTTTCCAGGGCGACGCTGATTGAGGCTCGAGACGTTTGTCACAATATGCATATGAATTATTTATTAATTGTATTATGCATACAGTAAATACATGTTTGTTTATGCATATGAATTATTTATTAATTGCATTATGCATATAGTAAATACATTTGTTTATGCATATGAATTATTTGTTAATTTCCTTATGCATACAGTAAATACATATTTGTATATGCATATTAATTATTTATTAATTGCATTATGCATGCATATGCATACATGTATGTGTTCATACAAATGATTCTACGAAAAATCTGAAAAATCGTCTTTGGTTTGGTTTTTGTTATGCAACCGTGGATCCCCTACTTTTCTTCTTCTATCCTTCCAAATGACTCGACTTAGTGCTGCCCTCTGATGCCTTGTAGAGAAGAGAAAAGCAACCGTACTATGAAAAATAAAGTAAACCCAGGCCTTTATGAATAATCACTGAAACGTGCATATTGGGTTGTGTGAACGGATCGTTAGATTTAAGGTTAAAATCTTGCACTTTCACTTAATAAAACAGGCTGTGTGTACCTCCATATACAAGTTTGAGGGACTTATTTAAATTATATTCATACACCTCTTTAGCTATACTGTCATGTGTCAGTGATTGTGCCGACCCATGGTATAATGTATCACAGCCTAAAGTATGTGGAATAACATGCTTTTTCAAGATAATTTTAATGATAATATAAGAAATATGTGTGCACTGTGAACTTTTGGACTCTTCTGAACTTGCACTGATCTCAAGTGAGCGTAAAACCAGCAAATGTCCGTGGACATTAATGAGACAGAGAGCATTGCTTCAGGAGATGAAAGAAAGGCCTGGACTGTGTAGAACAAACGACCTGTGCTTTGCACTCCCAGTTCTTGTTTTGGTTGTTAGAGAAACATATGAGGAACTCACATCCACTTTGATTTGATTGTTTTTTCTGGAATTGTGTTTGCACTTTAGCGATTCAACCGAATAGAAATGTGAATTTTAGCTTGTCCGCCAGAGTTATGAAGTTCTTACTTAGCACTGAACCACATGATTACGATTACAGTTTGGTTTAGATTGGAGGCATAACATGACATTTCCAACAAAATATTGCAGAAATTTTAATCTATTTTACGTTTTGGCGAATTGGTTGCTAATTCAAATGAATTTGTAAAATCCAATTAACCCGAGATCCACGTGATCTGCCAGTTTAGGGGTGGAGCTTCATTTTTCTACATTTCCGTATATGCATTACGTTGTATTAAAGTTGCATTTTTTTCATGAGATTGGGTTTGCCTGGCAGAATAATTAGGTATTATGGTAATAACACTGCAAACAGGAGGAAGATGCATGAATCCAGATGCTTTGAATGACTTGAATATCTCTGGATTGGACAAATGAGAAAAATGCTTAGTTCCAGCCTCTCTGCTTCAGCATGATTTGCTTCCTCCCTGCTTACTTGAGTAAGAGGTAACATCTGCGACAAGGTTTTAATCCCTGCGTTAACTCAACATCACGCAATATGTTTCTCCAGTAATAGATTGTCTCCGCTAATCTCAACCGGCTGTACATGGTTCCTGTTTATATCGACAGACCCGTCTGATAGGTACCAGGCACTTAACAGAATCCTGGGAAGATCGCAGGTACTCCCGCACAAACTCGGATGCCTTGGAGAGACCTCACATGCTGAAATGCAGCACTTCTTCCCACCTCCGTCTTTTTTTAAATCCGAACTGACTGAGGTTGGCACTGCCATTGCTCTTTTTACAGTGTGAAGTACACAAAGCGTGTTGCAATCATTGTTTTGTTAGGATACACCCTGAAAAACTGTCAAACTGTAATTCCTCAACTGAAAGAGTCTAATGTAAATCACATTTCTACTCTGAAGTAAAATAAGTAAAACTGAAAACACAATGCTCTCAGAAAGTTTACATACCCTTGCTTCATAATATCATGTGTTGAGCATCATTGACTGCTTGTCACACACAGTTGGGTGGATCCCACTGTGGTTGAGCACTCAAACATCTAGTGAATGCGAAACAACCGAAGAATTTATTTGCCGGAGACTTTTTAGTTAAGACCAGAGTGCTGACAAACTATGACGAAAGACTATAAACTGTCATTGATTCTCATGAGGCAACTCGTGGTTAGATTGGATACCAAGACTGTAAACCATTGAACAGAATAATTTGTGTTAATACAGTTATTATTTGAACACTTTAAGCACTTATAAAGCACACTTTTTCGTAGTCATAGTCTGAGATGATATGTCCAAAATTATTTGGCACTCTTGCTAAATATGAGCAAAGGGGGCTGTGAAAATAAATCTGCATTGTTTATCTTTCAGATTTTTCATTAAAAAATTCATAAAATGTGAACCGCTTTCATAAAACAATCGTAAAACAATTGATTGATTGTTACATTATGATTTATTTTCAAATACAAGGGTGCCAAAAATCCATATTATATATATATATATATATATATATATATATATATATATATATATATATATATATATATATATATATATATATATATATATATATATATATATATATATATATTAATTTTAATTTTATGATATGGAAATCACTTATATATATTATATATATATATATATATATATATATATATATATATCAGTGATTTCCATATCATAAAATTAAAATTTCTTAGTTTGTCTAAAACTTTTTTCTTCTTCTTATGATTTTCGGTGCTAACACACTCAAAGCAGCTGTGGCTGACGCAGCACTGATTCATACAGACACTTCAGATATAGCATGTGTAGCAGTTCTCGCAGCCTGGTGATAAAGCTGGGCTCTAATGAATGAAAGCAGACGGCTAGCATGGACATGGTGTTCCTGCCTGCTGAACCCCTGGCAAGGAGAGTGTGTTAACCAATAGGGGTTAGCTGAGGTAATGTCTGTCCTGCCAGGCTGTACTCAAGCACAGCTGGGGTATTGGTTTGGCAATGATTGCAGAGAGAAAGATGCACATGCTCAATGCTCATAATGTATGTGGACCTGTAATAGATCCCATCAGAAGGTCAAACGTGTCTTTGCTGGCTTGCAGGGCCAGAAACATTGCATGAACTTAAATAATACTGTGCCACAAAATCCAGCTTCATCATCAAAGATGCGTTTATGTGGTGCAGTGTCAGTCAAGAGTTTCAAACATGTGTATGTATATGGGTAAATATACTGTAATGGAAAATATGCAGTGTGGTAAAGGACACAGCCCGTAGTGGCAATGCTGATAGCTAGTGTAATTCATGATCAACAGCTATTCTAGTTTAGATTTCTCTTAGACAAATTACATTGTTGGCTAAAGCCGTGCTGATAATTGCAGCTTCTTTCTCATTAAATAACTATGTCTACAATATACCTATACAAATATTTACCTTGCTGAAATGAACACTAGAGGCAGTAAAACACAGACAACTTTTGTTCCTTTTCACACAAATCATGACTACATAACTACAAAACTATGTTGTTAGCGCAAAACACTTTTATCACAGTACATGATTTGTAGACTAATATATTCTAATTTTTGAATCACACAATCAGCTCCATGTGTGTCTTTTCTGATGTGGTAAACTTGCTCTGAAGCTCACCTGGTACAGCATTACACTCATGATTTTAATCACAATCAAATGTGGTTTATGATATGGACAGCCAAGTAACAAACACAGAGCACCCTAGTAACACCTTATCAACCACATATACAATAGCAACACTCTAGCATCATGAATGGGTTATACATTTTGGATGGGTTAACTCATTGACAGAATTTTCTGGTTAACCTGTGTTCCCTTTCAGGGGAACTCCCACTGCGTTGTAAGAAAAACACTTATGGGGAACGTCCCCAGGGTAACACATCTGAAGAATAAATTAAACTAAGACCAATTCTGATTGGTGCTATGTGTGTGTGTGTGTGTGTGTGTGTGTGTGTGTGTGTGTGTGTGTGTGTGTGTGTGTGTGTGTGTAAGTGAGATAGTATTTCTAGTTCAGTAATTTAAGTGTGAAAGAGAAAAAAGATGACGAGTGAACAGTTCAAGAAGTGTGTGCACCCTCATTACATCATGGTTGGGGACATGCACTCAATGTGTGGGAACTGTTTGAGAGCACAGCACACTCGGTTAGCTCTCGAGGGAGTGCTACACTCCCGCCTGGCCGTGTTTGACGAGACTGGCCAGGCTCCTGTTCCCCGCGGTTCAGGTCCCACAGCCGTTGAGGCAGCGGCGGCTTAGATAATGGGGATCGCAGCGGGAACTGGCTGATGAGATCGGGACTGCCGAGGCACTTTCCCGGTCATCATCAGACAGTTCTGATGCTCTTCCTCCCCATACAGAAACCCGTGCTGCGGCTTCTTCTGCACTAGGCGAGGGTCCAATGTTTGAGCTATCTGCATATGATTATGTGGATGTGGATGTGCTCAGCATCGAGGCGGGTGACATTGAGCCTCACTCATCACCTCACGTGCCCGCTTATGAGGAGCTTGTCGAGGTTGTGACTCATGCAGTGGCCAGACTAAACATCAACTGGCCATCAGAAGTGCAGTAAGCAACAATAAAAAAGAGTAAACTTAATGAGCGCTTCCTGCAGCACAGGTCTCAGCCTCAACGCCTGGGTTTGCCTTTTTTTTCCTGATTTGCACAATGAGTTGTGTAGATCATGGAACAGACCACAATCTTCCCACCTCTCTAATCCAGCATGTGGAGGAGGCTCTGGCCTGCTACCTCTCTCCTGAAGCTGCGTCCTCCCTAAAACCCCCGGTGCTACCCACCAAGCCATGTAGAGATACATCTGCCATGGGGAGCAGAGCATATATGGTGGCAGGTCGGGCTGGTCCATGACTGCAAACCATGGCACTGTTGCAGGCATACCAGGCCGACCTTCTAAAAGACTTAGATGAGGGCAAGGGACCAACACCGGAGGACATTGCTGAGCTCTGCAGAGCGACAGATTTGTCTCTCCATGTCACCAAGGAGATGGCCCGAGCTGTGGGCCGCACCATGTCAGCTATGGTGGCCACGGAGAGACATCTATGGTTAAATCTGTCAGGCATCAGTGAGAAAGATAAAGCTTTTCTCCTTGATGCTCCTCTTTCTGCCTGTTCTGCGACGCTGTCAATGCGGTTGTCAACAGGTTTCAGGAGGCTCAGAGGCAGTCTGCTGTGTTTCATCAGTTTATCCCTCGCCACTTTAAGTCTAAAGGGGCTAGTCCTAAGACCGATCAGCCCCAGTGTCTTTGAGCTCCTTGTACCATCAGGTACGAAAAGAGAGTGTTGCCTCTAGAGCCCCTTCTCAGGGAGCTTGACAACATAGGTGGCATTCTCGCCCAAAGGCGGCTCAGCAGAAGGGTAACCTGAGGGCCATCCTTCAGGCTAAGAAGGCTTTGGGAAATAGATCCTAGCCGTGGTTGGACCTCTAAGGGTTGTCCCCTCTGGGGAGAATCGTCTGAGGCTATTTTCTGAGCGGATTGCTCTTGAAATCGATGTGGTAATCCCGCCGTCAGTGGCGCTTCGGGACACATTGGTTCCCAGTGTACGCGCGCAACCTTATCTGCCCCGAGGGGTTTCGGGCAGTTTGCAATGGCGTCCGTACACTGAAAATGGCGTCCATGACCTCTCCCTGCCAGGCAGCTGCTTCAGGGGGTCGAGAACGGTATTACAATTTTACTGCGTCCAATTTTAGATCTGAAGTATTTGAACTGGTCACTGAGGAGGTTCAGGTTCAAGATGCTAACAGTACTTATTATCGTGAATCAAATTCAGATTTGAAAGATGCTTTCAGGTTTTCATCTGTCCTTCTCACAGGAAGTTTCTGGGGTTCGCTTTCGAGCGCAAAGCATTTCGATATCAGGTCTTCCATTCGGCCTAGCTCTCTCCCCTCGCATGTTCACCAAGTGCATGGATGCAGGCATGGCTCCACTGAGACTCCAGGGCATCCGTGTACTGAACTACATCGACGACTGGCTCATCTTGGCTCAGTCGCAAGAGATGGCAGTTCGGCATCGAGATGTTGTCCTTGGCCATATTCAGAGCTTGGTGTTGAGACTCAACATAAAGAAGAGTGTGTTGACACCCTCCCAGAAGACCACGTTCATGGGAGTGGTATGGGACTCGCCTCAATGTCAAATGTCCCCCGCAAATCGGGTCCATACGGCGATGGTCTCTAGCATTAAGCTAGGCCGCAATATCACAGTAAAGCAGTTTCAAAAACTGCTGGGGCTCATGGCAGCTGTGTCCAGCGTAATACCTTTTGGCCTGCTGTACATGAGACCCCTGCAGTGGTGGCTGAAAGCCAAGAGGTTTTCCCCAAAAGGGAATCCATTCCGTATGATCAGGTTAATGTGCAGATGCCTTCGTTCCCAATCAATATGGAAGAAACCTTGGTTTCTGTCCCAAGGGTCAGTTTTGATAGCGTCATGTTGTTGGAAATCCGTTTCGACAGACGCCTCCCTCACTGATTGGGGCGTGGTCATGGATGGTTGCTTTACCCAGGGTTTGTGGCACACCATCATCATGCATGGCATATAAATTGCCTGGAGATGTTGTCTGTCTTCAGGGCTCTGAGGAGCTCCCTCACAGATCTCAGGTGTTGTCATGTTCTAGTGTGCTTCAACAATATTTCAGTGGACGCATACTTGAACCATCAGGGGGGTCTGAGGTCTCACCCTCTATGCAGACTGGTGCATCAGATCCTCCTATAGTCCCAGGAGAAACTATCGTCTATCAGAGCGATGTTCATCCCCGGGGACCAAAATCAGGGAGCAGACATAATAGTCGAGGCAGGGGCTGAGGCCTGGGGAATGGAGACTTCACCCAGAGGTGGTGAAGTCCATATGCGAGAGGTTTGGCCCAGTGGAAGTGGATCTGTTCGTTGCAGATGTGGCGGAGGCTGCGTCTTTTAGCCAATATCTCTGCTCTCTGGAGTACTGGAGAGGGTCCGGCAGGACGGGATCAGTCTACTCCTTGTAGCCCTGTACTGGCAAGCCTGAGTACGGTTTTCATCACAGGCAGGGGCCACAATATTTCACCCTCAGCCAGAGCTGTGGAATCTGTGGGTCTGGCCCCTGAGGGGGCTCAGTACTTAGAGGCTGGCCTGTCAGCAGGTGTAGTGGAAACCATACTCAGTTGCAGGGCTCCTTCCATGAGAAAGTTGTACGGCTTGAAATGGAATGCATTTTCTACTTGTTGCAGGGAGCGTGAGGTGGACCCAGTCAACTGCCCAGTGGCTTTAGTGCTGGAGTTCCTCCAAGATCGCTTCACTGTGTAACCACGCCTGTAAGTGATGCGATACCATTAGTCTAAAGTGATACCATTAGTCGTATGTTTCCTCCGTGGTACTTGGAGGAAGAGGCCTGCGACTCGCTCTAGAGTTCCAACTTGGGATCTGGCGGTGGTGCTCAAAGGGCTGGCTGAGGCCCCCTTTAAACTACTCAAGTCTGTGACAGCCCAAGTTCTGTTGTTTAAGGTGGTTAAACTTCGCTTAAGAGGGTGGGGGACCTCCAGGCCTTGGCTATAACACTGACTTGTCGCCGACTGTCCCCTGGAGAGTTAAGGCCATCCTTCAACTGAGGCCAGGCTATGTGCCCCTACGATCCTGCAGGCATTTCATCCTCCACCTCATGTGTCGGCTGAAGAGGGGAGACTTTATCTGCTCTGCCTGGTAAGATCACTACAAATTTATTTGTGGAAGTCTTGCAATGGAGAAGGTTGGACCAACTGTTAGTGTGTTTCGGGTCTCCTAAGAGGGGGCTGTCCACGTCCAAACAGACGGTCAGTAACTGAATCATCCAGGTGATTGCCTTGGCCTATCAGGTGCACAGTTTGCCTTCAGCTTTGGCCTTGAGGGCGCATTTCACTAGGGGCATGGCCTCTTCTCAGGCCTTTCAAATGGGGGTCCCGCTTCCGGAGATTTGGGAGGCAGCTGGCTGGGCTACCCCACACACTTTTATCTGGTTTTATAGACAGCATCTCCCTGCGACTCCAGGCACTAGGGTGCGCTCGTCCTAAGTGTGCTTGGGTTCCAGCTTCACACTAGGGCATGGTTCGTGGTGGCATAGTGGGTAATTTTTCCTCATAAGTGTCGTTCTTACGACGCAGTGGGAGTTACCTCGGAAGGGAGCGTCTCGGGTTATGACTATAACCCTTGTTCCCTGAGAAAAGAATTAGACACTGCGACGCCTTGCCATGCCATGCCATGCTTCTTAGGGAACAAGGGTTATAGTCATAACCCAAGATGTTTTCACTGTTAGGTAGGGGGCACTATTACACATCCTCTGAAAGAGTAATACATCTACATCTCCAGATCAAAATACAAGGAGGAAAGTAACAGAAACAAGCAATACAACCATTGCTTATGCATGTTGTATGCTTTGAAAAAAAAAAAAAATCTGCTTTTTTTTTATGTTGTATTTTATTACACTTAACCACATACCCACAAGTGCTGTTTTAAAAAAGAGAAAAGAATGCATAATGTGTTATATATTCTTACTTTTGATATATTGCATGTTCAGATTCTCATGATACTAAATATTCTGGGGGCCATTAAAGTTTTATGAAAATTATAAAAAATGCTGCCGGTGACTGGCAACTTAAAAAAGAAAAGAAAAAGAAAAACGCTGGTGGGGAAAGAGTTAACTAAAACCATAAAAAATATTACTTGCAATAAAAAAAAAAATATATATATATATATATAAATATATATAATAGTATAATAATGAAAACAAAAACAAAAAAAAACTGGTAATTTACTGGTGTTTGCAACATTATTGCATTAAAAAAAAAAAAAAAAAAAAAAAAAAAAAAAACAGAGGCTAACTGAGATTGTGTTGGTCATTATGGACATGACCCGCCTGCTTCTGTGTTCATCAATTTGCGTGTGATTAGTAAATCACGTGCAAAACTTTCCAATCTCATCGGCGCTTTAATGGAATTGTGATCTAACGCTAAATAGCCCTGATCAGTAAATCTGGCTCCTACTATTTTTGTATTGTCTGAGCAGCCTCAAGCATAAACTTATAAAAATACTTATTTAAAATAAATGCATTAGGGTTTGATTTTTTGTTATTTATTTATTTATTGTTATTTATTTATGCAGTTTAACAATAAGTGCATTTTACCACATTTAATTGCAGTTTGAACATTGTTTAAATATCTTTCAAAACTGTTAAAAAGTGCATGGCCAAGCAAAAACAAGGCTTTAGTATGCATGCAACCAGAGAAATAAAATGTGTGCATTTTACAAATGAAAACACAATCCATATGATACTCCAACAGAATCAGTACTAATGCAATCTCTAGAAATATTGGCAGGAATTCTTTAATAAATCTGGCATCGCTACACCGGACGTGTACTCATATTTGGTTAGAAAAAAAAAAAAAAAAAAAACAACAACACAAAACCGTGCTCTTTGTTTCAAGAGCAGCCGGCTCTGTCTTCAGGCTCTTAAATTGTGTAAACACGAGCTGTTATGAATTTACCGTATGTGTGGCCCTGGCCTGAATTATATGGAGACTTGAGAAGAATTTATGGAACATATCTGCAGTTATGTTCCGTTTGTTTGAACCCGTGCACCCAGAAGAGGCCACCTGTTTTGCGTTAAACGTTAATTGTAGTGAAAGCATTGAATAGCGATGCCATGCACAGCAGCGGGAGAGTCTGTCTCCTCAGCATGGGCTAAAAATAAAATCCATTTCAAAATACGAACAAAAACTATAATGTAACACTCGCATTTAAAATCACCATTAAACATGAATGCAACTGAGCAATCAAGCTAGTCGGGAACTCCGGGAACGGTGTTAGACCTGTTCAGTTTGTTTCCTCACGCTATTAGCAGTGACAAGAGGTCAAGAAGTGCTTAAGATTGACTATCTATATTACACCGCCTGGCCCTCGGTTCATTTCCCTCATATTGACACAAATATGCACGGAATGCACGAGCGGAGCCAGATTTCGCCGGTCCCCTGACAGCTCCAAGCCGAGAGAATGTGCAAAAGAGAAGGGAAATAGGTACGGCAGAAGGCAGCCGGGGGAAAGAAAACTCGGTTTGATGTTTGATGTTTCCGCATGAGGTTTGGCTGGAAATGCTATCTTTGTATGTTTTGATAATCAGAATGAATCAATAGGCCCGTCCGTGACTGGGAAGCAGGAAAGCGGCCACCCGTGGGCTGTTTCAGGGGTTTGCTAGTAATTATCACATACTCCAGCAAACCTAAAGGGGAAAAACAGCAAAAAGAAGTCAACAAGCCTCAGAAAGGAAATCTATGTGCACGTCCAAAATGATCACCCACATCTGCTTTGGTACTCAAGACCTGCACGAATTACTGTAGCGCTGAACCCCTCGTGCTATATCTGACACGACTTGTATTTATACAGTGGAACGATTACCCTTCAGACTGAGAATCTGCCATTAAGTTTGACTGAACCCTCGATGTAAAGCTCAGGTCTACGACGCACGTGTCCGGCATACAAACCTCTCTGCCGCTACTCTTCCGTTCACTGCACACAGCTCCCTCGGATCCCATGGGCTTGTGTGTGTGTGTGTGTGTGTGGACATCAAAGTTGCATGGGTTGCATGGATGCAAGATGGACAGGTATCAGGGGGTTTGACACAAGCCTTCCTCCATATGGTGCCAACTGCAAAGGCCTCACATTTTATAATACTTACGTTACTTTACTTGAATTTCTTGTGACTTCATGCATGGAAATGTCCCACTACTGAATAATTAATTGGCTCCGTTTAAAATGGCCAAAACAACATGGTCTTAAAGGTCTTTTGCTCACCTTAAAATGAAAATAGTCATAATATACCCACCCTGGTGTTGAACTAATGACATTTCTTATGACATTTCTTTTTCAGACCACAAAAGCAGGATTAAAAAAGGCAGTGGATTGTACACAGCATCAATCTTTTAACTCTTTCGCCACCAGTGTTTTTGAAAAAACAAAAAAAATTGCCATGTAGTCAGCGGCAGCATTTTGAGTTTTGCAGCCCAGAGAATATTTTGCTATATGAATATCTGAACATGCAATATATCAAAAGAAAGAACATACCCTCAGTTTTATTCTAGTTCTTAAAAAGAAACATTTTAAGAAAAAAGCTGAGAAAATTGTGTTTTTGTGAAAGACTCTATCCAGATGGGATTCAGAACGATGATCAAACACAGATGGAGTAGATGGAGTCCATCAACACCTCAAAGCTTCACAGTCCTAGAGCTCGTCCCGGGGCCACATTTTTTATTCAATAACATTAGACCGTTTAGATTTATATGATGTTTAATGCTGATGGTTGCATTATTTTACGTATGCATATGATTACACAATATATTGCTTGTTTCTGCTTCTTCTTCACCTGTGTTTTCATCAGGACATTCAGTACTCTTTCAGAAGATGTGTAACAGCGCCCCAAGAATGCATGAGGGTAGATTTTTTATTTAATTTATTTTTAAGAGGCTCTGTTTTTTATTTTGATATATTGCATGTTCAGATATACATAAAATACAATATTCTGGGGGGCATGAAAGGTTTGTCGCTCTCTGGCAAAAAAAAAAAAAACCTCTGAAAACCAGAGTTCCTGTCCAGATATATCAAACTCTTTTGGGATTTAAAGGCGTTGTATTCCATGTCTGAAGTACATGTTATTAATTTATAATACTCAGTACTTAAATGTATAGTTACACTGTAACAAGGACATCTCACTCTTCTGCACATAATGTAGCATAGGATATGGAGTTAATCAATTATCACAATAATCTTTGCTTCCAGAGAACATATGTTTCTGGGCTCCAGATTATTTCTCACTTCAGTGATCTCCACTAATTCCTTTTCTATGTGCAACATAGCTTTGTTTTTAAGGGGTGCAAGTCTACTTTTGCAACATGTTTTAAGTTTTATTCTAATGTTTTCTTTTGTTTTGTGAATTTCACTCTCCTTTTTTTCTCTTAAGTTCCCTTATAATGTAAAATAAGTAGTTGCAGCCCTACAGCAGTCTGTATTTTCCTGTCATTACGACCTCCCTCGACCTTCTGGCAGTTGCCACACTGGAATATTTTCTATGATTTGTTTTGATGGTCAACTTGAAGCGAAGCGTAGGAGAAACATTGTATCATGTTGAACATGAGCAGCGTGGGCCTCCTGGACGAGAGGAAACTATGCATGCATTTAAGGGCATTCCATCACTGGGATTATTCAACACGGACCTTTGCGGTCAAATGTGGAGTTGCCATGCCATTGTTTTCCATTTCATGAATGTCAAGTTTGCAAATTATACAGAACTTCTCTAGAAGTGGGGGCCACAAAGTGAAAGCAATGGGTTTGGAGATCTTATAAAAAGACGTCTTGTTTGGGCACTCTTGAGGTGTTGGAATGCGAGCGGGAAGCTTCCCTCTTATATACAGTGTGCTTTCTGGGAAAATGGTTAAATCATTCGTTCATTCAGTCCCTCTTCTCTAGACCTTCCCTCTGTTGCCCATTTTTTACTGCTCCCTCGGGACGCACAACCCAGACACGTTCTGCCGTTTTGATATGTATTTTGGAACGTGTTAAAAACTGATGTGAGCCTGCGACGCATGTTCGTCTAGCTCCAGAGATGCTAAAATTGGAGGTGTCAAATGTTGTTTTTACTGCTCGCTCTTTTCGTGTCTGCTTTGCCTCTTAGGTCGGTGCTGGGAACTGGGTTTAGAGACTGCCTGTGTATATTATTTCCCTAAAAGCGGACTTGAATATTTTCTTGTTAAACTGGTATTTGCAGGAAATACCTCACAACAGTATAAATGATGAAAATGTCTTGCACTACATGCGTATGTTTTTTGTAACAACACATGATCTCCTGCAGGATTATATGTACATCAAAATTTACATTGTCATTATTAAGTCACCCTCTTTTTTTCAAGCCATTATGATTTCATTTACTCTGTGAAAACATAAGCAAATATCTGGGAAAATATTCATACTTCTTGATTCTTTAGATTCTGAAAATAAAACAATAAAAACTAATTTGAAATATGAATACGAATGATAATATTATATCAATGATACTACAATAAAAGTTCACAGCCTTAACTTGTCATGGTAACAGCACAAAAAAAAAAAAAAAAAAATTGTCTAATTATCGTTATCAACAAAATCCCAGAAAATAGAGATCAGATTTTTTTTACCAATATCGCACACCCACATTTTGTAGCTGTGGTCTGTCACTGAATAATTTTTTTTTTTTTCGTTTTTTTGCCAGCTCACCAGCATTTTCACAAAAGTTTAATGGCCCACCGAATATTGTGTTGTATAAATATCTGTACATGCAATATATTAAAAGAAAGAACAGACCCTCAGCTTAAAAACAATAAATAAAATAAAATCTCTTCTATCTCTTATCTCCATGCATTCTTTTTTTTAATCACCAATTTAAAAGGTACACAACACATTCTGCCAGTATTATGTTAATGTTAACACACAATGCCTCATGGCATTATCCCTGGATATTATTACATTATATTAGTATATTATACGTTGGTGTTGTTTCACTTCATATGCACTTAAGTGCCGACTACCGACAAAACACAGACATTTGACGCAGTTTCACTGTGTTTGTGTTCGTGTGTGTTCATGTTCGTGTTCTCCTCATCCGGGAGAAGTGCCCATACAAGCAATCCCGCCCTTTTTTAAGTCATACTCAGAAAAATCTTTCCCAAACATATTCAAATCCTGAATGAGTGTATTTGGCACATAAATACTCCAGCATAAGGCCAACTCGTTTTTTTGAAAATTTGGCCATGTTTAGCATGAGAATCAACACTTTAACAGTGTAAATAAGTCAGAATGCATGAAATAGCATGATACCCCCCATTTAATGTGGGGGAGTTTCATTAAAAAAGCAACATTTTGAACAAAAAGCTGATAGAATCATGTTTTTGTCAAAGACTAAATCCAGATGGGATTCAGAACGATGATCAATCACAGATGGAGTAGATGGAGTCACATTAGGCAGTTTAGATTTATATGCTGTTTAATGTTGATGATAATGTTATTTTACATGTGGATAAACAATGCTTCTATCGCTTGTTTTTGCAGCACATTCTCACTCCCATCTCGTCAAATATTAACTGGGTCAGGACCGTTCAGCGTCACTTATTAATGTTATATTTTGTGATGCACATTGGTACAGACACGAATCACGAAACAGACACGATGGTCATGGGAATGTTGGCATGATGAAATGATTGGGTTATGATTTTTCATTATGACATGTTGGAGGGTGATTCTCAATTTAATCAGTTTAATTTTCTTACACTGCAAAAAAAAAAAAATGCTTTTCTTACTTAGTATTTTTGTCTTGTTTCTACCTAAAATATCGAAACATTCTTACATTAAGACACATTTACTAGACAAGTACAAATTATTGTCTTGTTTTGGGCAAAAAATAACTACAAATTAAGAGAGTTTTTGCATAAAATAAGCAAAATAATCTGCCAATGGGGTAAGGAAAATAATGTTGCTTGAATTAAGATTATTTTGCTTACCCCATTGGCAGATTATTTAGCTAATTTTAAGCAAAAAATACAGTGAGAGGCAGAGACTGAAAAGACTGAGACGGCAGAGCGGACTCTGCCGAGGGAAAGACACGGGCTCGCCGTAGGGAGCTGCACTGTGGATGAATACACATATGGGACCGCCGTGGGGGTCACAACATATGAAACCCAGCCTAACACAAGTTATATAGAAGCCTAACACAAGTTATTATATAATCTAGCGAACATGTTGGTTGTCGCCCAGCCCGTAGCTCTACAAATATCTGTCAGCGAGGCGCCACGAGCCAGCGCCCAAAGGAAGAGGCTACACCCCTGGTGGAGTGGGCTCTAACCCCGAGCGGGCAGGGCACATCTTGGGATTCATACGTCAAGACACATCCACTGATGGGAACTTTGGGCACATATCCAGGCCGGTGTCTCAGGATCATGTGAGAGTTGTCCGGACCAAATTCCAGGCACGATTCGTCGACCGAAAATGCCTGCAGGTCCCCTACCCGCTTGATGGAGGCCATTGCAGTCAGGAGTATTGTCTCCAGAGACAGAATTTTTAACTCTGCTGACTGCAAAGGCTCAACGGGAGGTCTCTGCAGTGCAGTCACCACCAGAGACAGGTACCAAGAGGGTATCGAGGGAGGGTGAGGCGGATTTAGTCTCCTCGCCCCCTCAGGAACCTGACGATCAGGTTATGCTTCCCTAAGGACTTTCCACCTACCAAATCATGATTAGCGGCTATTGTGGCAACATAAACTTTGAGGGTGGAGGGAGACAGCCTTCTCTCCAACCCATCTAGTAGAAAGGAAAGCACGGCACTGACCGAACATCTTCGGGAGTCTTCTAGATGAGAAGAGCACCAGTCGACGAACAGATTCCATTTCAACGAATAGAGGTGCCTTGTAGAGGGCGCTCTAGCGGAAGTGATGGTGTCTACCACAGCCTGTGGTAGATCACCTAGAACCTCCGCGTCCAGTCCATGGATCAGACATGGAGTTAATGTGCCATTGCAGTTGAGGCCCCGTCCATAGACCAGAAACTGCAAGCCTGTTGCACGTGGCACCCCAGCCAGTGGATGAAGCATCCGTGGAGACAATCGCATGCCTGGATACCTGTTCTAGGGGGACTCCTGCCCGTAGAAATACAGGGTCTGTCCATGGGCTGAAGGTTTGGCGGCAACTCGGTGTGACTGAGACACGGAGGGACCGGCTGTGCCACGCCCACCTTTGGACTCGGATGTGTAGCCAGCTTTGAAGCGGTCTCATATGGAGCAATCCAAGCAGCGCTATGGATGCCATATGCCCCAGAGCCTCTGAAACTGTTTCAGTGGGACCGCTGTCCTGCATTTGAAAGAAGTCAAGCAGTTCAACACCGACTGGACATGGTCCTCTGTGAGGTGCGCTGTCAGTGCGACCAAATCCAGCTCTATCCCAAGATAAGAAATCCTCTGCGTGGGGCAGAGGTGCTCTTTTCCCAGTTGACCCCCCAGAAGCCCCAACTGGCTGAGGTGACTGAGCACCATGTCCCTGTGTTCGCACAACTGCTCTTGCAACTGGGCAAGGATCCGCCAGTCGTCAGGATAATTGAGGATGCGAACACCACACTCACTCATGGGAGCAATGGCCGCCTCTGCAAATTTCGTGAAGACACAGGGGACAGCCCGAAGAGTAGGACTTTGTACAGATATGCTCATCCGTCAAACACAAAGTGTTTTCCAAGACCTGGTAAGCTCCTCATGCATCTCCGGGAAGAAAGACACTGGGACGGGACACTGGGAACCAGCGTGACTCGCCCCGAGAAACCAATCATCCAACCTAGAAGGTTCGGGACGTGGTAGAGGGTTCCACTCAAGCCTGACCTTTTGGGCAGCCCGGGAAAGCATATTCATCAACTTGGGGTCCGACTCGACCGTTGCAACTCTCCCAGAGGGAGGCAGTACAGCCGAATCATCATCCTCCGAGGACTGAAACTCCCCCTCCGATGCAGCGAGTGACATCTGCTCGTCCGCGGGTGCCCCAAAGGTCACCATTGGACGCCCATGAGAGGGGCTGACGGATTCCTCCAGAAGCTCCACCAGTTGCGGTGCTTGTGAGGGATTAGGGGCCTGCGGAGGATCGCTCAGCGGGTTTGCCCTAAACGTGATCCTCATGTCACCCCGGCCGTCCGTCAAAGAAGGCCTATTCTGTTGGGCAGGAATAGACCTAAATCGAGCTATGGGTAGGGGGAACCCACCTTCCCGAAGGTAGGAGAGTCTCGACCTAAGCGTCGAGATAGCCATGTTCCTGTAGTGAGAACATGAATTATCCACAAACACTGCCTCAGCGTGCTCTAAGCCCAGACACGTGATGCAGTGATTGTGACCGTCAGTGGGCGACAGGGAATGCCATCTTGAAAAATATGCAACGTCACCCGTGTAGCTCTTTAAACCAGACTTTCTTCCATATGACTAGAGCCCGAAGGCATTTGCGAGTTACTCTGATCATACGAAAAGGGTTCCATTTGGGGAAAACCCTCTGGTCTTTAGCCACCACTGTAGGGCCCTCTTGTGGGGCCCTCACTGTAGGGCCCTCATGTTTACACACCCTCCAGAAGCTTGCTTTCTGTGAGTGAGTGACGCCTCGTGGTTCCATCCCAAAGAGCCATGAAATCACTCTCACAGACATTTTCCTGGACTGTTTCCACCTGGTGGAATGAACTGCCGATCTCAAGTCGTGATTCGCCATTTAAAAAAAAAAACATCTCATGACACATCTTTTCCAATTGCACCTGAACAATAAAAAAAACACTTAACTATCCTTTTAAATTTTGTTTGTTTGTCCAAAAAAAAAAAAGTAAAAAAAAAAGAATGATTAAATGTAAATGTAAAATTTGCAACAGGCCGAAGGGAAAAACATTGGATGCTGCCGCTAGGTACCCTAACACTTTCTGAAAGTGTTTCACAGTGATATTCTGGCCTAGCTTTATTCCTGAGACTATCGTCAGAGTGGTCTCGACCCGCGCGGGGGATAATTGCGCCCGCATCGAAATCGAGTTCCATATGATCCCCAGAAAACTTGTTTTCTGGGCCTCTTTTTTGTGTTGAGTCTCAGCCCCAAGCACTGGATGTGTGACAGAACTACATCTCAATGTTGAACTGCCATCTCGTACGACTGTGCCAGGATTAGCCAGTCGTTGATATAATTCAGTACATGGATGCCCTGAAGTCTCAATGGAGCCAAAGCTGCATCCATGCACTTCGTGAACGTCCGAGGGGAAAGAGCTAGACCGAACGGAAGTACACGATATTGGTACGCTTCGCCCCCCAAAGGGAACCTCAGGAACTTCCTCTGGCATTGAAGGATGGATATATGGAAATGGGCGTCTTTTAAATCTATTGTGACGAACCAGTCCTTGGACGTTCGTCAACATCTTGAACCTGAATCTCCTCAGAGACCGATTCAGATACCTTAGATCTAAAAATCGGCCAAAGCCCTCCATCCTTTTATGGAACTATAAAGTACCGGCTGTAGAACCCGGTACTTTACACCGACACCGACCCGGTACTGTCTCTCCAACATCGAACATTTTCTATGGGTTCCTTCGCCAGCAAGGATTTTACTTCTTGTTCCAATACCCGAACCCGCTGCGGCACCACTGCAGTCCATGTCACCCCATTGAACTTTGGAGGGGGGTGATTGAACTGCAGTCTGTACCCTATTTCTACAGTACGCAGGACCCATGTTAAAAATATTGGGAAGGCATTTCCATGCACAGAGATAATCTACTAAGGAAATCAGCCTCTCGAGGCCGACCTCGGGTGTTATCTGAACCTTGTTCCCAGCCCGCTGAAGCGGAACCCCAGCAGGGAGCAGCTGGAAACGATTTTCGGTGTGTGGAGACAAGTGCCGTCCCGTCGCAGGTCTTTTTCGAGGCGACTGGGACAGCATTTGTCCATGGGAAAACGATGTGGCCCAAAGCATCAGTGATGGCGGGATTACCACATAATTTTCCCAAGAGCGCCATGCGGGATGCAGCCTCGGTTGCCCCCGCGCAGGAGGAACTGCTCTTAGAAGCCCTTCTTCCCAGCAGCCTTCTTGGCGAGAAGGACGTTCCTCAGATCGCCCTTCGGCCTTGAAGACTGCTGGTGAGAGCGTCGCCTTTGTTACCAGGTTCCCGGAGGAGGGGCTCTAAAAGCCACACTCTCTTTCTGCACCTGCCGGTGCGAGGAGCTGGTTGACGGCTGAGGCTGCCCACTTGGGACAGCCCTCCCCTTAGAACGTCGAGGGAGAAACTGATGGAAAGCTGCCGATTGTTTTTTCGCCTCCTGGAATGCCGAACAGACCCGAAGGCAAAATCGGGGAATCCAGGAGAAAAGTTTTGTCTTTCTCCTTCATCCAACACAGATTGAGCCAAAGATGTCTCTCCACAGTCACCATAGAAGCCATGGAGCGGCCGATGGCACGGGCCGTCTCCTTGGTGATGCGGAGAGACAAATCGGGAGCTTTCCGGAGCTCTAAAATATCCTCCGGAGAGGGACCCTCGCCCTCATCCAGTTCCTTGAGGAGGTCGGCCTGGTATGCCTGCAAGATGGATAATGTATGCAGGGAACTACCAGGGAACTACCAGCTCGCCCAGCCGTCATATATGCCCTGCCCACCAACGCAGATGTATCGCGGCATGGCTTGGTGGGCAGTACCAGGGCTTTAAGGGACGATGCCGATTCGGGTGAAAGATAGCAGTGCGAAGTTCCCTCGATACAGGGAACTCTCTTAATTTTGAGTTATTTTTGCCAAAAACAAGACAATTAATTTTGCTTGTCCAGTAAATACTTCTTGTCTTAATAATTTCTAGATATTTGGACTAGAAACAAGACAAAAATACTAAGTAGAAAAAAAAATGTTTGCAGTGTAGATTTAAAAAAATTATATATATTTACACTGATTAGACACGTTTGAACACATAACCCAACCCCACAACTAAACCTTCCCATGTGTGTTTTATATGATATAAAACACATGCTATAACAGGTATATATCACTGCGTGCACAATTTAGTGTTCCAAGCAATTGATTTGTGTGAAGAAAAGCCCCAAAAGCGATCAGCGTCTCCATCTGCCTCAGATCATGCACATCTTCAAACATTACCGCTCCAAGAAACGTTACGCCAGCGTTGATAGAGAAATGTCATTGTCTCTCTTATGTCTCATGGCCATTTGCATCATGTTCAAGAGTGGTTTGTATACTTTAAATGAGATTTGACTGCGTGCATTGATGAAATGTGGTGGGATCCTTTCAGCGTTTAAAACATTAAGACCAACTCTGTTCTTCACGTCAAGATCTTGTATGACTTTGGCAGAATGCAACCTGAGTTATTACCATTATACTGTTTTTGGTCAGTTTTTCCAGTAAATACCTGTGACTGTACTTTTATTTGCCTGTTATGTGTTTTATATTGTTGAGAAGTGGGTAAGTTTAAGGTATTAAGCATTAGGTTAGTTGCTACAAAATATAAAAGTAACCTATAAAAATTCATAAAATCATGTCTACTTTTACAATGCAAAGAATTATTCTTCTTGATCTGACACATTGGGCAAACGACTGAAAGCAATGGAGTTGCCTACCCTGCACGCTGAAAATAATGTGAATGGGGTATCCTTTCAAAAATAAATACATACAACTAACCCTCAAACAAACCCTAATCCTACCATAACCCTATAGTAAGTACATGCAGTCAATTAATTTTACTCAGTACTTAAATATATAACTACACTGTATGCAACAATGGCACATTAAAACAAAGTGTAACCACAATTTGTATTAGTATTTATTTAATTTTTGTAATATTTATTTATTCAATTTTTTATTTTTTTGCCAAATTGGTGGGTAATTGACTTGTTCTTGTACAATCTTCTTATACCAAAACAGCAATCAATGAGCAACAATGCATTTAACTAAAGTTGTGGTAACAGTTCCCCTGACTTGCTTTTTAGAGTGAGTGCAATTATTTTTGGATGAACTAGTTCTATATTAATGTGAATGTCCCTCTCTCATCTGTCTGTGTTTTGTAGGAGAGGTTGTAAGCCTCATGGACGATCTTTTCTCGGGTCTGGGCTCCTCGTGTGTGGTAGCAGGACGGAGAAGCGGAGAACATCCTCACAGTTTGATCTACTCTCTCGTCTTCAAGTGCCTGGAGCCAGACAGCCTTTATAAGTAAGAGCCACAGCAATAAAACAAACCCTCTATTGATCAGCATTTCTGTGAGAACTAGAAATACTGTGCTACAGTATATTGTGAATATAGGGGAGCGCAGGGCACAACCTAACCTGGAGTTAGTTGTAACACGCATGGTTTAATACTTTCCACACAGGCCAGAATGATGAAACTTTGTGTATTTACTAGTGGCCATATCAACACCATATAGAGAACAAATAGCGCCAAAATGTAAAAAAATCTTTGGAAGATATCACTGAACATTTATTTTATCATAACAAAAGTAAATTTCTTACTGTAAATGTAAGTTTATTTTTCATCCCTGTTTTTTGTGTTTATATATAATTGAATATTATATTTTATTTATATTAAATTTGCGGTGTAGTTGAATCAGCGATGTATTTGTTGTCAATATATATATATATATATATATATATATATATATATATATATATATATATATATATATTTTTTTTTTTTTTTAATGATAAAAATGCCATTATTTTATTTCAAAAAGTAAATAATTGTATTTTAATGACAAAATATTTTAGTTTGTTTTGGATATTATATCAGATAACATTTAAGCTGTCATTTGCTAATGTTACAGTGAACCCCACCTATGGTGCATGTTGTCACATTTCACTTCCATTATTTTGAGGTAAATCAAGAAAAAAGTAAGCACTGTATTAATGAAACAACACCTCATCATTGTAATAGACATGTGTGCAATTAATGTGGGAAAAAATAAATACTCTAAACCCAAAGTGAAGTTACACAATCTGAGACAGTTAAAAACCATTAGGTTGTGCCCGTTCTCCCCTACTCTATGTTTGTAACGGGTGCATGCAGGACATAGACATGGAGGATGAAGATTCAAATAGGTTAAAATCCAAACAAAGACTAATGCCTGGTTCAGACTACAAGATATTTTTGTCTGTTACGATAGTTACTGTGTAAGATTACGTGATTTTTACTCATTGTCGTGTCCTGGACTAGAAACATGTCAGACTACACGTTGCTACTCGACCAATCATCGCTTGTTGTCACGACGTGCGTGATGTCATTGACTTTCAGAAACAAGAGCGTAAACAAACGATGCCTGAAGCGGAGTGTTTTGGCTGTTTTACGTTTAGAAAAGCACAAAAATAGAAAGAAAACCCAACAAAAAAAAAATATTGTTCTTCTTATATTACATATTTAGTTATTAGCCAGTAGTAAACCACAACGTATTTGTAAAACATCTTTTAAGCTTACATTCCAGTAACGTTACTCACCGGGTTCCTGAAGGGCTTCCGCTATCGTTCGCCAGCATTTTTCTTATTTGGTCATGGTATCCATCGATGACACATCGTACAGGCAGGAATACTATTGCCACAACTCCATGAACCTTTCCTCCATTTTATAATTCCACCTAAAGTAAGCCGCTCCGTCATCTCTCATGCGTTTCGCCGTGTTTGAAAGCTGTGTACGAAAACTGTCTGTGCTCCGGTTGGTCAGCGCCACACGTGACAGAACCCGTCGTGAAGAACCGCAAAAAAAAATTAAACATGCTAGTCTTTCTGTCATGACGTGGTGAACTATCGCAGACGCGGATTCGGTTGTCGTATACTATGACACACTATACGAGATGAAACGATCGATTCTTGCATCCCGACGTCCATTATCGTTTACGAATCCCTACCACACCTTATGTCACACAGATCGTGCCAAATTTGGGCTAATATCGTGTAGTCTGAACCAGGCATAACGCACACACTACTGTTAACATGACTCTGTGGGAACAACTTAAATAGGAACTTAGACAAGATGATTAATAGAACACAGCTGAACCAGACAAACTCATAATGATGGTGACCATGGTAACAAAGGAGTGGCGGGAAATCAAACAAAGAAACACATGAGAATGAATGAAGACATAGGGCGCGTCTCAATCATCTCACTAGTTCAGTAGTCAGGGCACTGATCAGGGAGTCAGCCCAGTGACTTGTGTCCTAATCAGTGTCCTGACTAATGGACTAGTGGGATGATTGAGACGCAGCTATACTAAAAGTCCATGATAACTGATGAACTGAACATAACTGTGACCAAATTGTCTTGGCTAAAATGTATTTTTAAGGACAACGTGCAGCATACAACACCCTTAGCCATGACAATATCTGAGGGTTACACTTTATTTTGGTGGTCCAATTTAGACATTTTAGTAACTTTGTAACAGAATTTAAAAATTGTTTCAAAACCTGACAGCTGGCTTATAGAGATGATGAGATAGGGCTGATGTGATGATATTTATTGGTTGTAATATGCATTTTTAACCAACTGGAGTTCTTTTATCATAGCATCTATTTACACTAAGCGCAAACAGCCCGCCTTGTTGAGTCTATTTACACTAACTCTGCCCACTGACGTCTGTTCGGACCAGACACAATTATGAAAGAAATTGGATTAACAACAGTAGAAATGGTGCATGGCAGAAAGTTTTGATGCAAATTGTCCCATGTTCAAATTCACCCTTTGCTGAACTCACTCTACTCTGTTTTCCCATCACATATCAGATCAGAAAGGCATTTATTTTCAGAAAATGCACATAGTAACTGCCTATTTATAAGTATACCATCTAACTACTATTTACACTTATTGAAAAGAAAATACTGCTATTTTTTTCAGTGCAAATAGGAACTAATGCTATTTTATCTTAGTGTAAATAGCAGCTGACTTCACTTATAGAGCAGAAAGTAACACAAAACAATAATCAACACTAATCCACTCATAACACTTACTGATGTTTGAGCTGTTGTCATTTCCTGGAGGACAGAAGTGACTTTTGTTAATTAAAAGGATTTTATAAAGAAAAGGGATATTAAGGACAACTAATTAGAGACTGAAACAATATTCCAAAGAAAAACGGTTTGGTTTTAAAGAGTCTTAATTAGTGAAAGAAATACTAATAAGAATGCATGTGAGCAATCAGCACTAATGTGATATATTCACTCTGGATTCTTTGGAAGGACAAATCCGTCCAACACCAACTTAATGAACCGAAGGCCTCCGGCAAGTAAATTGATGTGGTTTGGATTTGGTCATTTAAGTGTTCTAAGTGTGGTATTTCTGTAAGTTGTGTGTTTATAGAGCACTTTTGGAGAGCACACAGACAGGTAATAAAATGGCCTTTTCTTTGTTGGTTGTTTAGGTCTCTCGTGACAAGACATGTCAGAACATGGGTTTAGTTATGAACAGAGTGAACCTCTTCAGTGTCAGATTTAATAGTGCCTTCTTCCAGGCTTTCTATTGAGGGTGAGGGGGTTAAAGAACAGTGTGTACATTTGAGTTATTTTGCTCAATGTTTTGTGATTTCCGTCTTATGGTTTTCATTTCAAGGAATCGTTTACTCAGAAATGAGCATTTTTGTTGTCATCACTCAACAATTGATTGTTTCTTTGGTTTTGTTGTTGTTTGTTTGTTTTCCGTACTATGAAGTGGATGGTGACTTAAATCCAAACTCGGAAAGCCATGAAAAAAAGTGTCAAAAACCATTACATTTATTCATTTAGCAGATTATTTAAACCAAAGCTATACTTGCTGCATATAAATCACTTAAATGCATTTACCAAAAATGGCAATCGCAGTAAAAATGTTGTATTGCTATTAAAGTATTAACATAATAAATTGAAATGCAGTTAAAACAATATAATTGCATGTATAAATTAGAAAATATGCCCTCAGTCTTAACACTGATGCTGCCTTTCATTTACACTGAACCAAGGAAACCTTATTAAACCAATAAATTGAATCAAACTGCTTCTGTAATAGTCAGATAAGCCTACTATAGCACTCTATCATTACACCTCCACCGCATCGCTCTGCCCTTTGATAAGACCTCAGCTTTACGCAAAGTGTTACGTCTATAATCGATGCCAAACTGGCTCATCTGTAGTTTATTTCATTAGATTCTGTGCTGTGTTTCTCTGGCTTTTCAGACAGTATTAGTTGTACGTGGAGTCATTGCTCAACTCATGTTTTGCTGTATATTGAACTACCTTCTTAAACTAGATTAAATTACACAAATAAATGGCTTGCAAAGTGCAGGCAATTTTGCCAGCTTTCTGTTTGTTAAAAAGGAGAATTTGGTGTGCAGTTGACACTAAATCAGGGGCCTCACGTATAGAACTTTCCATAGATTTAATCCTAAATGTGTGTGTACGCACTAAAGCCAGATTTTGCACAAAAGTTTTCAGATTTTGCCAAACCATGCCAACGGCAGAACCGGCGCAAAATTCCCTTTATGTAGCCCAGTCAGCGGAAGATTGTGCGTACATGCATCTCCATCCGTCTGCTCCACCAAATATGAGCTTACAATGTCTAGTTTTATTATGTATAACTTCATATGCACATAATTTCCATCCATGTGATACCATGTTTAACGGTAAAAGAGGAAAATATGAGATATGGACTATGTGCCTCCACATCACATTCAATTATATATAAACACAAATTAATACATCACAAAAGTCGTTCAGTGTTGCCTTGTTTTAGAATAAATATGTACCTTTAAGGTACTAATACACAACTTTAAACTACTGATATGTACCTTGTAAGGTAATAATATGTACCATTTAGGGGTGAGTAAGATACAAAGATGGACCTTTTCACTTTTGTACCTTAAGGTGCCACCCCAGCAACTGTATCCTTTCTTTTTTTGTTTTTTTTTTGAGAGTGCTAAATCAAAATTGTATAAAATTCACTGATAAACTTTCAGAGAAGTGGTATTCTCAATCTTTCCACTGGAAATTAATCAGCTTTGATTATGTTTACAGTGTGCAATATAACATGAGTTCATGTTTCGCGTGTAAAAAAAACACAGTATTTTTCACACAATTTACTTATCTGTTCAGCGCAGTTTTATCGGTCCTAAAAACGGCCTCATGATTTCCTTGTTCTATGAAGTCCCTCCTTCAGAAATATGTAACGAGTTCTGATTGGGTCAGCGCTTCCCGTGTTGTGATTGGACAGCAGCTTAGCGCACTTTACCCGGAAAGGTCCCGCCTCTTACCATAACGGGGAGATTGCGTGTTCTTGTGGGCGGAGGGTTAGTCAACAAACGGTTCTAGTGACGTCATTACATCCCTGCACTTCCTGCTGTAGTCCAAACCGGCCGTTCACTGTAGGCTTTGAAAGGGAACTTCTGTTAAATAAAATATCTCGCTTGGCATTGAACTTTGAGCTTTATAATTTTACAGGTATTATTTATGCTCTAACAGCAACATTTCAGACTAAACAAAGTTTAAAAGATGGAATCGCCAAGAACGAGACCTTTAAAAATTTTAATGGAAACCGGTAGGCTTAGTTTCATGCAGTGTAAAGAATTGTCTGACTCAGCACGACAAAATATTTGAAAATTAAAAGTGCATATCTTACCGTTTCCTTAAAATATCTTTCCAAAACAATGATATTTTTCACAACATTGGGAAGAGCATGAAAATGGTTGTCATTAGGCTACAGTCTGTCTGTGCAGGATATCAACAGCTTTGTACAGTGTCATTGGACGCTTACTGTCTGGCATTATACCGTTATGTTGCACGTTTTTGTGACATCCCAACGAAACATTAGCAAATTGCCCATCTACTTATTGTACGCAAAGACATCAGAGAAACCTTGAAGCACCTTAAATACTGCAGCTGATTCCTGTGGATACTGGATAGCATCATGTCGAGAAGACGCTGTGCTTCATAATGTGTTTATTGGGTTTCATATTTTGTAGGTCTCTGACTAACCAGCTTAAGTTATTACTGTCTTACTGAAATACAACTGTAAATCAGCTGTGGGCTGCAGTATTACCTAAACCTGTGTCTATTAATGCAGACTGTCTGTCATTCTTACTACTCTGAAGGATGGAGCAATATTTGTTTTGCAAACTTTAATGTTTATATCAGTCATTCACGTTAGTGCTGGGCTAATGTATGTGTGGTTATTGATACAGCACACACACACACACACGCACACACACACACACACACACACACACACACGTTAATACTGATGGTGAGGAATTACAGTTGAAACATCTCATGATTTACCTCAAACTGAGTAAGATCACTGAGAAATGTCCTGCTCAAGGTTCAGGTTGAAAAATTAGTTATTTCCTTGTTTCGTCATCAATGAGACTTGCTCTGGAATTGGTGTTAAATCAATGTCACCGATACTGTCTATAAAGTCTGTACAATCGCTGAGCCAATCACAAAATAACAGACTTGTCCATCTGACCAATCAGAGCAGAGTAGGCCATTCACAACAGACTGAGCCATCTGACCATTAGTATTTATTCCAAATTAAATATTTATTTGATATACTGTTATTTTTTATTTATTTTTGAACATGCCGATGTAATTGCACTAGTATTATAACAGAATAACAACCAACATTAGAAAACATAACAAAAAATATGAACATCAATAGACAGTATTAGCGTGAGAACATTGCATTAGAATGAGAAAAGAGAAGTCAAGCAAACAAAGTCAAGCAACAAAACAAAACATACTATTTTCATGAAGAATGGGAAAAGTGAGTTCCCTTTCAGTCGGTCACTTCGACGTACGTCGGACTGACTGACGAATTGGGATCACTTCTGGGAGCCCCTATCAGCTTTGAGATATAGAAAATGGGCCAATGAACATTAGCGTGCGTGCTTTGCATATCGCACCCCGCCCCGCGGCGTGGGTATAAAGGGGAAGAGATCGCCACGCACTGTTGTCATTCACTTCAGAGCCGAACGGCGTTGATGAAGCAACAGACGGCCTGTTTATGAAATCGACCGCGATCTCACTGCTGCTGAGAGAGCTGTTGTTTTCACAGCAAAACTAAGATACTGACCAATTGGCACAACATACACAGTCGGTTCGGTGGGCGTGTTCCATTCTGCTGAGTGCAGATACAGGTTGCACTACATCCCTGTATCCTGCTGCGGTCGATCCATGGGTGCTTCAGCACTAAAAGAGCAGTTTTCTCACAAAAAGAGCTACACGGGTGACGTTGCATCTTTTTCAAGATGGCATTCCACCCGTGTGTTTATGGATGCGGTCATTCCCTGTCATCCACTGACGGTCACAATCGCTGCATCACGTGTCTGGGCTTAGAGCACGCTGAGGTGGCGTTTGTGGATAGTTCATGTTCTCACTGAGACGTGCCCTGCCCACTTAGATTAGAGACTAGATAAGGGATTAGAGCCCACTCCACCAGGGATGTAGCCTCGTCCTGGGCGCTGGCTCGTGGCGCCTCGCTGACAGATATTTGCAGAGCTGCGGGCTGGGCGACACCCAACATGTTCGCTAGATTCTATAGCCTACGTGTAGAGCCGGTATCTTCCCGTGTACTCAGTCCCATAGTCGGTAAGACCAAAGTGCTCCCTACGGCAAGCCTGTGTCTTTCCCTCGGCATAGCCCGCATTGCCGTCTCATTTTGGTGTTGCTCCCCTGCCTAAGATGGCTGGGGCCACCCCTGGGACTTCTGTATGTTGCACTGCCCACGGCCAGTCCATAACTGTATTCTCCACATGGTAATTCCCTCTGGGCATGATGTGGCTTCCGCAGCGGCCTCCGGGCACGCTTTCCCAGCGTTATCCAATAGTCTGCTGAATGGGTCTTGCGGAACAGCAGTGTGAGTCTCCTTGCAGGAATTTCCCCGCTTAGTACAGACGGGGTCTGAGAGGCTCTTGCAGGGTGCTCAAAGTGATAGTAACTGTGGCGTTTTCCATAGGGATCCCAATTCATTGGTCAGTCCGATGTACGTCGAAGTGACCGTCTGAAAGGGAACGTCTCGGTTACGTATAGTAACCCTCGTTCCCTGAAGTGGTATGTCCCATTGCAAAAACAACAGTGCGTGGTAATCGCTTCCGCTTTATACCCGCGCCACGAGGTGCGATATGCAAAGCACGCACGCCAATCTTCATTGGCCTGTTTTCTATATTTCGAAGCTGATAGGGCTCATAGAAGTTATCCAATTTGTTGGTCCCGACGTATGTCTCTGTTCCCTCCTTCAGGGAACGAGGGTTACCATATGTAACCGAGACATTTTTCTTTACGAATTTAGGCGAAAGATGTGTGGTCCTAATGCACTGTGCTAGCGTTGCTGTGGTAAAAAGTGTAACGTTGAGCGCCGTTATACTCAAGTTCACGGGGACTCGCGGGAGAAATGCCTGCGGGTAATGGACTGAACAGGTAAAACACTACAAAACACTACAAAAACAGCAAAAACAGAGTAAGATGCACTATCAATATGTATTTGTTGACAACTACAGTATAATTTGCAAAAAGTGCTGGTTTTCAATGAACAGTAATCTGAATTATTTATATTATTTTTTATTGTATATAAAAACTTTTTCAGGTGTAAACCAATCCTCCAGTTTGGATTGTTGTCATTTTGAGAGTTAATATACATTATTTAAGATGTTTTAAGTGTTATATAATACAAGTAGCTCTCAGCTTCTTTCATTTTTTAAAAAGTAGCTCTCAAATTAAATAAGGAGACCCCTGGTCTAGAGTGTCCGTACGGTGCTCACATATTTACGGCTAGTTTCCGACATATGTGTGGAAAAATGCATATGCATATTTCAATGCCTTTTTTGTGCGTATGCAACGTTTATACATTTGGCCCCAAGTCTCAAAACAGGTTATGTTTGAAAAATCACTTAACAATCAACCTAAATGGGCAGCGTAGCATAGTTGACTCATGGGAGGAGGTTAGTGGTGAAACTTTGAGAACAGACCCTGAAAGAACGATCCTTTGAGGGTAGAATAAATCATGGCCACTGACACAGCGAAGCATGATAAACCTGGTATGACCCATACTGTGGCGTGAATTATGAGATGCCTGAATTATGCATATGCTCTCCAAGGTTCAGAGTCCAAATCTCTAGACTTGCTCGTTTTAAGGCCAAAACAATTCAGAAACGATATCTTGGGTACATCCATCTTCTGTTCGCGTTTGATTGCTGTTCTGGTATATTTCAGAGTTTGTGGGAAGAGTTGAAAACAAAACCTTCAAACTGAAGGAGTTGTCTCTTTTGGCTGCTAATGCTTTGATGGCAACCCATTATGAGACCATTGGCTACAAGATCTTCAAATGCTCCCATTAAACCTGATTTCTGTTTCCTAATCTGATATTACGATTGGGATTCAAATGATTTGCACTATGTGAGATCATAAGATCGGGTTGGAATAGCCACATGTTTGGCCAACAAGATCAGCCCCAAATAAACGCCTAAAAGCCAAATTACTTCTAGCAGTGATTTAGCAAACCCTATCTTAATATCCTGTAAAATTTTACATTTTCAAAATGAATTCAACATCAATAATGCAACATCAACGTTATTGAACAGAACTGAATCCACATTGAACTGAATTGCGCTGAATAATCACTGTAGAGCTTGTTGCTTTACAACTGAAATTTATTTTTTTTCATGAATTTTAAATCATTAACACTGTTGCTTTCCTGTATTATGATGTGAAGCTGCTTTGTAACAATCTTTATTGTATAAAGTGCTATAGAAATAAATGTGTTTGTTCTCGAGATTAAATAAATGGCAAATGGTGAGCAAATGGTAATTTTTGCTGATGTCTACGGAAAACAGCTATCCATCTATCTTGCGTGTCTTAGAAAAGATCTCAGCAGTGTCTCAATCTGTGCTCAGATTTGCCAAAAGCAACTCATTTAACGGCTGAACTATAGGTGCAGAAATCATAACAGCCATGAGCTGAGAAAAGCCAGACATACAGGAGTGAGAAACAGAGAGATGTAGAGCGTGTCAGCCGGACAGGGGGAGAGGGAGGGAGGGAGGGAGGGAGGGAGGGAGAGAGAGAGAGAGAGAGAGAGAGAGAGAGAGAGAGAGAGAGAGAGAGAGAGAGAGAGAGAGAGAGAGAGAGAGAGAGAGAGAGAGAGAGAGAGAGAGAATCGTTCCTGGGGGGCGAATGGGAATGTGTTTTGCCATCGTGTTTTGACATTCCCAGCGATGAGCCAGACCACTTTGCCTTTGTTCTCCTGGGTGATCTTTATCACTGCCAATTGTTCGCAGAGTTCCTCAGACTTGGATTTAAATGGCATGTGACATCCAGAGAGAGAAGAAAAGATAAGAAACATGAAGTATTGTGAAGAAAACTACAGCACCCCCCCAAAAAAATAATGGTGTTTCGAAGTGTAAAGGGCTGCACACCATTCAGATTACACTCTTAAAGATAAAGGCTTTTTATTCGCTTCGGATGTTCCAAAAATAACTTTTACCATCCATTGAACAAAAGTTTTTTTGCAGTGGAAAAGGGTTATTTAAAGCCAGATCACAGCTATACTAATAACAATATGTCCACACAGCACATGAGAATATTCTGTTTATTTTAAGTTTATGTTGCGATTTTGTCACCTACTGTTGATGATGATTGGTAGATGGATTCAAAAGGATAAAGGATGGATTCTGATTTGCTCTTTTATTGTTTCAGTAACATCATTCCTTTGTTTCCTTATCATTAAAGTTGTAGGGTGAACTTCCCTATTCTCATAAAATTAGGATGATTAATAAAACTGAATAGTTATCATTGTCTATACAGAAATTTCCATCAACCAATATCACTTTTAACTGTTTCCCAGGAAACTTCCATCATTTATGAGTCATTTATCGTTATAGTTGTGGTGTAGACTTCCCTATTCTCATAAAATTAGGACGAATATTAAAATTGTTTAGTTATCTTTATAGACCTTTAGACTATTAACTCTTTTCCTACCACTGATGAACAATTCTGTCATTTATCGCTATAGTTGTGGTGTGGATTTCCCTATTTTCCAAAAATTTGGACGAATATTAAAACTCTACAGTTATCATTATATATAAATCCCTTTAGACTATTAACTCTTTCCTCGCCATTTACAGCTTTCCATGTTTTCACTTTTATACAGTAGGGGCGCTATTACACATCTAACACAGCAGAAAAAGAAGCAGAAACAAGCGATATCATATGTAAACAGATGCACATGTAAAATAACATGATCATCAATATTCCGCAGCATATAAATCTAAACTACCTAATGTCACTGAATGAAACGGGCCCCAGGAGGAGCTCTAGGACTGTGAAGCTTTGGGGGTGTTAATGGACTCCATCTACTCCATCTCTGAATCCCATCTAGATTTGTCTTTGACAAAAACACAATATTCTCTATCTTTTGCTCAAAATGTTGCTTTATTATAAAACTATAATATATATTTGTTTAAAGTGTTTAAAAAAAATGCATGAAGTTTTTTGCATGAAGAAGCAGAGGCTCTTCTCATTCTTATGATATATTGCATATTCAGATATTCACACAACTACATATTCTGGGAGCCATGAAACTTTTATGAAAATTATCAAAAATGCTGGTGGTGGGTTAGGTAACTTATTGTTAATGCTAGCAACCTATTTAAAAAATAGAGGGGAAAGAGTTAATATTTTTCACACTAAAAACATGGTTATTTTGCTTATTTGGGGAACCAAAAATGGTTCTTCAATGTAATTGCTTCAGGTAGAGTGAGAGCTGATTTGGAGCACCTCAGCAAAAAAAATACCTTTGGCATCTTTGCAACACCTTAAACAACCCAAAACACCAACGAGTCTAGAGTTCCCCTTGTGAAGTCCTTAAAGCAAACTACAAATTGTCTGATATAAAAAACCCACTCCACTGGGCAACCGCGCAACCACATAATTCAAACAATGTGATTGTTCGAGCCAGTGTTGTTCTGATGAGATTGGCAGCGGATGGTGGCTGGCCTGCATTTGGAGTGATGTCTTTTGGTGAGGTTTCGGAAAGGAATGCCACACTCCTTCGATGAATAACAAGATCAGGCAAACTATGTGAGCCATGTATAAACAGGCCGTATTACAAACAAAACAATCAGCTAGTGGTTATCGAAATATGGATTTCCAAACAAAGGAAGAGTCAAAGTGTTGAAACCTTGCCGTGTAAAGAAACGTCTCCCTGGATGCAGGGGAAAAGACATATCTGGCATGTCCGCGTTGTCTTATGCATAGTCAGAAAGCGTATCCATTTCATCAGATGCACCAGCGATGAAAAATTGGAATGAACAAATTTCTGCAACCGGTGTCTCGGGTTAGATGCATATGATGTTGGTTTACAGTATGACTGCAAAACACCATTTCTGGTAATGGAGGAATTTTAATAAATATATAAAATGTGCATTGCAATTTAATCTGATGCTGGCACATTGCATATAAACGTGGAGAGTTTACTTAATCTACTTAATGTATGTTTACAGTGCACTTGACATACTGTTCAGTTCCAAAATTTGGAGCCATACTGAGGTTTTATGAGTAAGCCACATTTAACAGATGAGTATCCAAAGGCATTAAAGAGGCCATATTATGCCCTTTTTAAGCCTTGATGCTGTTTTTGGGCTCTAGGACAGGTTTTCATGCTTGAATGTTCATTATTTTCCCCACATTTCTCCATTGTCCTCTATTCCCAGTCTGTCAATAATGCTCAGTGCGCCTCCTGCACAATAACGTAACTCACTGCTGAACTACCGTAAAACAATGCATCATTGAAGAAATCAACTGGTCACTGAAAATCAACTGTTTCTCAAAACCATGCTGTTGCAAATTTGTCATTCAGCTACGTTAGTTTATGAAGTCACACGGGTGGTGAGGTAATAACTTATTTTAATGAGTTATTTTGAGATCGAATTAATGCTAGATGTTTTTGCTATAAATTAAAAACATGGCACCTGAGGAGTAATTCTCCTTTTTCTCAGTTATTTTGCTTTGCTTGTTCTCACATACTATAGAGCATGTACGCACATGCACACTTCAAAAACGGTGCTTAAAATCTCTTAACTAACTAAAAGACATCAATTACATTTGTATGTATTCGAAATAAAAGATATAGATTGTACTGACTACAAGGATTGATTAAATCCACGTCATGCAAACCAGAAAGCTCTCTTCTTTTGTCAGGTTGAGAGCTGTCGTTCCAGCCACTCCAGTCTGTGATGTTGTTTGCGAATGTTCATTGGAACTATGGTTTTGGGAAACTATGCAGATAATGATGGAAGTTGTGACCGTAGCTAGCTAACGATGCTTTTGGGAAATACTACTTCTGTTTAGTTCTTGTCTGAATGAGGCCGCTCCTTTTGAAAACCACAATGCACTCTGAATGGTCAGCTGGACCAATGTTTTGTGACTGACCAAGGGCTTCGAGCATAGCTGGGAAATTACAATAACTTGTAGTGTGTTGAAATGCAAGTTATTGTAATTTCCCAGCTATGCTCGATGCTCGAAGCCCTTGGCCAATCACAAAACATTGGTCCAGCTAACCAATCAGAGTGCATTGTGGTTTTCAGAAAGAGCGGCCTCATAAATAGGACCACTCCTTCTGATTGAAAGTTAGATTTAAAATGGACAAACTGAGCAAATCGGGTTGTTTTAACCCAGTAAATGGGTTAATATTTGCTTAAAACAACCCAATCACTGGGTTAAAATAACTAAATTGCTGGTTTTTGTCCATTTTCAAATAAACACATTTTTTTGTTTAACTAACTCAACCAGGCCCCGCCCCTTTGTTTTGCATATGCCTTGGGTGGGAATTATTTAAATGAGGGATATTGTGATGTGTTCGTTCCCTAAAGAAAACTACAATGACTACAATGGAGGCATTTCAAGGAATGTTGAATTGTCAATACAACTGACCATTTTGAAAGAATATTATCAAGCTTACTTGATAAATTGATGTTGAATTTCTTAAAATGTTTAATTACCATTATTGTGATCAGTGTCTCCTTTGGTTGGTCAATTGGAGCTTAATTTACACTCACCTAAAGGATTATTAGGAACATCTGTTCAATTTCTCATTAATGCAATTATCTGAAATAATCACTCGTTACAACCGAGGTCTGCAGCAAAGCATTTGTGAAGCCACAACACACACAACCTTGAGGCGGATGGGCTACAACAGCAGAAGACCCCACCGGCACCACTCATCTCCACTACAAATAGGGAAAAGAGGCGACAAGTGGCACAAGTCCACTAAAATTGGACAGTTGAGGACAAATGTTGCCTGTTCTGATGAGTCTCGATTTCTGTTGAGACATTCAGATGGTAGAGTCAGAATTTGGCGTAAACAGAATGAGAACATGGATCCATCATGCCTCGTTACCACTGTGCAGGCTGGTGGTGGTGGTGTAATGGTGTGGGGGATGTTTTCTTGGCACACTTTAGGCCCCTTAGTGCCAATCATTTGCAAGATGCTCTCCTATCAATATGGGCCAACATTTCTAAAGAATGCTTTCAGCACCTTGTTGAATCAATGCCACGTAGAATTAAGGCAGTTCTGAAGGCGAAAGGGGGTCAAACACAGTATTAGTATGGTGTTCCTAATAATCCTTTAGGTCAGTGTATATTATTGCACTTATTTTCTTATTGATGCAGCAGTGCAATAAGAAATCACAGTTATTTGGATTCAAAGGAAAGGATGGGAAGTAATAAATTAATTGCTTTTAAAAGGTGACATAACTTCTAACTAAATCACTAACCAGTCTATTTTACATATCAATAATGATTTAAAATTGTATTTGTGACAATATCTTGTAATTGGTCATGCTTGAGTCACACACAGACTTCAACATTCAGCATCAAAACACAACAATGGTAACAATAAATAATGTAATAAAGTAATTTTTCAAGTGAACTCTAAAATACTTTTTTTAGTTAGTAGATGTAAGTGACTATAGTAACTAAGCATTTGTCAGTACAACATATACGCCTTTATTTTTATTTTTTTAAGGCAGTCGGTTTGTATTTTAAGTAAGACTAACTAATTATATTTTACAGTTTAGATCCTTTTTAAGACATTTAAATATTGGTCGGTATTGATATAGATAAAGATATTGGTTATTATTGTTCTGTTTAAGACATTTAGATATTGGTCAGTTTTGTTAAAAACGCAAAAGCAAGCGATTGTCAAAATAAAAGAAATAATATACTTTTACACTTTCTCCGGTGAGAAGTCTGACACTTGGGCACATGCCAACTAAATTATATTACTTGTGGTGCAAAGAAAATATTTTTTAGACTTGCACAATAAATATTGTCTAAAAATAATAACTAGACATAGGCACTGTCAAAACCACATTCTGTTTGTGTTGGTTTTCATGAACTATCAGTTGTTTTCATTGGTCACATGTCTTGCTTTGTTCTGTTTTCCCGCCACAATCGGTCACCATGGACACTGATCATATTTATCACAGCTGTTTGTCATTTTAGTTAATGATCTGTGTATTTAAGTCCCTGCTTGTTTTTCATTAATTGTCTGGTGTTGTCTGTGTTTAAGTGCACTGTTGCGCACCCTGCCGTCTTTGATAATAAACTTTGTATTTACAATTAGGTACCTTAACCTCTTCATCATCTTCTTTAGACCCGAGTGTGACAGGCACAATATGCAAACAAATGATGCAATAATGAGCGTGGAATCATGAAAGTTGTAGTCTTGACTCTTGACCTTTGACCTCCACAGCTGATGGGAAGGAATCCAAAAACACTATCCCTGCGTCTCAATCAGCTCCCTAGTTCACTAGTCAGGGCACTGATTAGGACATAAGTGGTCTCACTCCCTGAACAGTGCCCTGACAACTGAACTAAGTACACTAAAGTATTGTCTCAAAGGCATGGTAAAAACATGGTAAATCAAGCAAACAAGCAGTTCAAACAATAAGACTACCCGTGTTGAGCTGTATAACAGTGATCTGTTTGAGTGTTTTGATAAATGTACATCCAAAGTGTTTCTTGTCTGTCTTATGCAATACTTAATACACTGTAAACCCGAATAAGCTGGTAATGGAAACTTGGCTAGCTTTTACTAGCTAATTCAGTAAATTCTACCTTGCTAATTGGTGACACAATGCTTTGATAGAATTAGCATTGCATAGCACTTGAATGAGTACAGCAAAATAAAACATTTAACATAAATCTGTTCTCAAACTAAGCTCACGCTCCGCTCCACACATGATGGAAACCCTACAAAAATCAACATAATAGAAACTATTTTAAACCAACATAACAACATATTAAACACTACAAAACCACCCAGTTAACGTGCACATACACACATACAAAAAAAAACAAAAAAAACATAGCACTTCATTTTAGCATTTACCCTCCTTTTGAGTGTCATGGCAAAGCATGCTGGGACATAGAAATCCCAGTTGAAGTTAAATTTAAGTGTGTCTAAATTAAAATAAACAAACTCAAAACAATAAACAATTACAAACAATTCAGATTACTAAATAATACTCATAGCAGTTTATTAGTTGTAACTCATTTGTTCAATTTGAGTTAGCTCTACTCAAACCAATACATTATTTCGAGTGTATTTAAAGCATCTTTGGTGTTCCCATCAAGGGTAAATGGTGCAAATATGACACCAATGACAGGCGATGCACTAGTTAAAATTGCTTATTTCTTTGGATTTAAACATTGCAAGAAACTTTTGGAATAACGTAAGTACACTAGTCAACAAATTATGTAACATTGTTCTAGTGGGTTTTGGATATTTGAATCTTAAAATCTAAGATATTGTGCCTTTAACCAGTCACCTTAATGACCTGTGTGTCATTATCAGCAGAGCCAGGGCTGTTTAGTGCAGCTTGTGCTGGGTGGTCTGAGAAAACGCTGAGCAGCCGCTTTAATGTGTTTTGTATTTGCCAAACGGAACTCCGTCATTAGAGGAAGTGGGAGTCCCATTTAAGCTGCTATTAGCTGTAATGACTGTTTTTTTTTCTTGCGTTTTTTTGCTCGTCACGCACGCAATTTCCTAATGTAACAGAATCCACTGGAATCCCTGCCTGCGTGTTTTTAGAGGTCTGTGGCTCATAAACAAGAACTCCAGAAACTCTTTCAGGGACACCTTTCGGCTTTAATGATTTTGTCGTACGGTTCCGTGTTTATGTTGGCTAAGCTCAAAGTTATTTGGCTTACTTTGGTCTATTTGTTTGTGTAAATGCCCCATGTAAATGTTTCAGTTACATGCAGCTTAAAAACAGAGGTTAGGCAACACACTGAAACATTATTTTCCTCACGTCTCTTCTAGGTTCACTCTTTATGCCGTGGACAGCCGTGGTAGTCGATCGGAAGCGAGTTTTGTGACCGTCCGCACGTCCTGTCCGATGGTGGATGACAGCAAAGCAGAAGGTAAAGAGCCATTCTCCTTCACTCCATTCACATGTGTGAATGAAGAGAGTGACATGTCATCATCGCACCCATCTGAGGTGGCAGCTCTTCATGGCCTGTCTGTTTACCATTTCGTCATCCATAGTGGCTAGACGGTTTTACTCCAGCAGAATTCACAGGTCTGGCGGCAGAATGAATCACAGGGAAGTAGGACACTCAAAATCGATATCAAAGTGAAAGAAAGTTCACTCAAAGACAAGGAAAAGTAAAACTCATAAAATGTGTTGAAACGATTAAAGCACATTAGGAAATATCTTATTTAGTTCTGATTCTCTTGTGAAAACAAAATTTTTAAAGTGTGTTGGTAGTGTACTTCAGTTACACTGTAAAACATTTTACAAAAAAAACATATAGGTTTTTACAAGATTCAACTATTTTTTTAAGTTGTTTAATGTAATTTAAGCTGTAATGACTTATAAATCTAATATACACCCTAACCCTAAGCCCAACTCTTACCCACACCACCACACCTGTCCCTAACTCTACCCTTAAACTGACCCACACCACCACATCTGTCCCTAACTCTACCCTTAAACTGACCCACACCACCACATCTGTCCCTAACTTTACCCTTAAACTGACCCACACCACCACACCTGTCCCTAACTCTACCCTTAAACTGACCCATACCACCACACCTGTCCCTAACTTTACCCTTAAACTGACCCACACCACCACACCTGTCCCTAACTCTACCCTTAAACTGACCCACACCACCACACCTGTCCCTAACTTTACCCTTAAAATGACCCACACCGCCACACCTGTCCCTAACTCTACCCTTAAACTGACCCACACCACCACACCTGTCCCTAACTCTACCCTTAAACTGACCCACACCACCACACCTGTCCCTAACTCTACCCTTAAACTGACCCACACCACCACACCTGTCCCTAACTCTACCCTTAAACTGACCCACACCACCACACCTGTCCCTAACTCTACCCTTAAACTGACCCACACCACCACATCTGTCCCTAACTCTACCCTTAAACTGACCCACACCACCACACCTGTCCCTAACTTTACCCTTAAACTGACCCACACCACCACACCTGTCCCTAACTTTACCCTTAAACTGACCCACACCACCACACCTGTCCCTAACTTTACCCTTAAACTGACCCACACCACCACACCTGTCCCTAACTCTACCCTTAAACTGACCCACACCACCACACCTGTCCCTAACTTTACCCTTAAACTGACCCACACCACCACACCTGACCCTAACTCTACCCTTAAACTGACCCACACCACCACACCTGTCCCTAACTCTACCCTTAAACTGACCCACACCACCACACCTGTCCCTAACTCTACCCTTAAACTGACCCACACCACCACACCTGTCCCTAACTTTACCATTAAACTGACCCACACCACCACACCTTTCTCTAACTTTACCCTTAAACTGACCCACACCACCACACCTGTCCCTAACTTTACCCTTAAACTGACCCACACCACCACACCTGTCCCTAACTTTACCCTTAAACTGACCCACACCACCACACCTGTCCCTAACTCTACCCTTAAACTGACCCACACCACCACACCTGTCCCTAACTTTACCCTTAAACTGACCCACACCACCACACCTGACCCTAACTCTACCCTTAAACTGACCCACACCACCACACCTGTCCCTAACTCTACCCTTAAACTGACCCACACCACCACACCTGTCCCTAACTCTACCCTTAAACTGACCCACACCACCACACCTGTCCCTAACTTTTCCATTAAACTGACCCACACCACCACACCTTTCTCTAACTTTACCCTTAAACTGACCCAGACCACCACACCTGTCCCTAAATTTACCCTTAAACTGACTCACACCACCACACCTGTCCCTAACACCCTTAAACTGACCCACACCACCACACCTGTCTCTAACTTTACCCTTAAAATGACCCACACCACCACTCCTGTCCCTAACTTTACCTATAAAATTACCCATACCATAGTAGTTAAGACCCCCTAACCTAAACTCTAAAGTTCAACTGCATTTAATTCATTACATTTATATAGCGCTTTTCTAGGCACTCAAAGCGCTTTACATAGAAAGGGGAATCTCCACCACCACTAGTGTGCAGCATCCACCTGGATGATGCGACGGCAGCCATATTGCGCCAGAACGCTCACCACACACCAGCAGATTGGTGGAGAGGAGACAAAGTGATGAAGCCAATCAGGAGAGGGGGATGATTAGGAGGCCATGATGGACAGCGGCCAGTGGGCAAATTTGGCCAGGATACCGGGGTTACACCCCTACTCTTTATCGAACGACATCCTGGGATTTTTAACGACCACAAAGAGTCGGGACCTCGGTTTAACATCTCATCCGAAAGACGGTGCTCTTTGACAGTACATGGTCCCCATCACTATGCTGGGGTGTTAGGACCCACACAGACCCCAGGGTGAGCGCCCCCTGCTGGCCTCATTAACACCTCTACCAGCAGCTACCTGGTTTTCCCATTTGGTCTCGCATCCAGTTACTGACCAGGCTCGCTTCAGTGGGAAACCAGTCTTGGGAAACCAGTCTTGGGCTACAGGGCGATATGGCTGCTGGCTGATGGATTTAAAGGGTTACTTCAGCGATTAGCATATGACTTTGTATCAGTAGAAACCCTGGAGTATATTTGAATGATCATGCTCCCCCCTCTCATATCCCCCTGAGATGAGAGATTTATGCAGTTTATTTGGAAAAATTACTCTGGTGATGCAAATATCGTCGATTTGCGTCATCGTTAAAATGTTTGGCCAGACGCTAAAGACTACATCCAGCAGAAGGAGCTATTTCCGCATGTTTTCAACCCACACATGGGGAGTGGGGTCACACGCACAGCTCAGCTCGGCTCAGGCATTCATGGAAACGGTGCAGCCGGCGGAGCAAAGGGAGTATTTTATCATAGTTAACTCCTATGAAAGTTAATCTTCCAAAGGCATGAACTGAAAATGCGCCTGGCTGAACACACGCTGAGAACTATTGCCGCGAGCATGGACACGTTTACCTCAGCTCTCATCATCAGAGCTCATTCAGCTCATCACGATATGTGTAATCTGACTCCTGCTGCGTGTGTGGTGACACTTCCTCAGCGGCTAAATCAAAATATATACGGCAATTCACTGTGAATTACTGTCAAAACAGTAATAAACGATCTTCCGGGTGGCAAAAGCCGAAGCGTTTTTATGGCAATGCTAGTAAATCGCTTGGGATTCAGACATAGTTAACATGATTATTGAGGGACTGATTAACTAATTCAGGAGATAGCAATACATGAAATGCCTAACCTTGCTACAGTAGATGTAGCGCTAGTCTAATACCATCATTTTTAAATGAGCCTCAGCCTACCATTGAGTAGTTATTTTAGTGACTGCTGCTGTTTGACTTACAATACGTTAGGCTATCGTAGATGGTCTATTTCCCTGTTATCTAATTAAAAAGGTTATGATCTTTTTCTGTTGCTCTGAGTCGGATTAGATAGCACAGACGTGAGCTTCTGACGGTCAAAAGGATAGTGTGCTGTAGACTAGCGCTACTCCGCTAACTTTAGGCATTCACTCAAACTAAACTCGCGGTGATGATCTTTAAAATAGATCTAATGTTTGACTAATATTAGTCTCGAATTTCCCCAGCTGAAGATAATTATTCTCTGCTATGATTTTGTAGATGGGCCGTTTTGAGAATACTTCTCTGTAGCGCCACTTTTGACGACGTCCACTCGCTTTAGCCTCCTCACCCACAGGTTTTGCTGGATATATTTACTTTTTTCTGAAGGAAATCGATACAATCCTACACCTTTTGCTGTATATCTGACGGCGTAACCCCAAACACAACACGTTTTCGTCATAGTTTCAACTTTAATCAACAACAATGTTCTTAACTATGTAACTGTTTACAGTAGCTGGCTGGATCTCTTCAGTTTGTCAGCAGAAGCCGCTCGCGTTCTGCCACCCGGAAGTATCTTGGTCACGATTGTTTACAAACATTCTGAAATGCCCTATTGACCAGACACGTTCAGTTTTTAAATGTAGTGTCTGTTCTCTAACTGAACTGATTTTATGAAGATGAACGCGGTGGTGGGAAAGTAAAAGTGATTCAGTAGCGGTGGCTTTGGGAGTGGCTGCACAGGGCAGCAAAGCATTCTGGGAATTGTTGTCTTTCATCCCCATGAGACAATAATACATTTTCTGTCTTTTCTCAGTATAGAAAGCACCAAATTCAAAAAATAATTTCACATTTCTACTACATTGATGACCCAGTTTAAATACAGATTCATCTTCCCAGCGCTGAAGTACTCCTTTAATAATAATTTTAGCTATTTTCATTTTCATTTCATTTCATTTAATTCATTTTCATTTCATTTAATTTGTCACCAAAGATGAAAAACAACTAAAAAGACAAGCAGATTTTAGAATTTCTGTTCTGTGAAATACTTATGGAAGCTTTGTTTCTGCAAAGGAATCAAAAACCACAAAAAGTAATTGCAAATATTGTCTCACAATTACAAGATATACAAGCTCAATTTTTTATAGTCAGAATTGTGAAATATAAACAAAATTGTAAGAAAAAAAAAAATCACTATATCTGATAAAAATTGTGAGATAAAAAGTTACAACTGTACAAAATATATGATCAATAAGTCATGACAATATGCGTTTACATTGCTTTAACTCATCAATATAAGCCACAATATATGCAAGTCAGTTGAAATGACATTTAAGTTGACTGTACTTTAAAATTTAAGACAGCAACATTTTTGTATATAGTGGCAGAAACAAGCGTCCATAGAATACAGACAGTTCAGATTTTGGATGTCAGACCTTCTTTCCCCTTAAACAGAGATCGCAGACAAAGTGTACAACCTATATAATGGCTACACCAGCGGAAAGGAGCAGCAGACGGCCTACAACACCCTGATGGAGATTTCCCCTCCACTGCTCTATCGTGTACAGCATCACTACAACTCCCACTACGAGAAGTTTGGAGACTTTGTGTGGAGAAGTGAGGATGAACTTGGACCCAGGTGAGGATGACCAATCAATGCTGCCGCTTTAATTCTCTCAGAGCCTAACCTTCATCTCCCACCCTTTACTAAGAACAATCTAATTATTTTTAATCAGATTTTTTTTTATGGTTTAATTTGTTTCAAAAGTCAAGAGCCGAGACATTTAAAGACCAGAGATATTTAAAGCAAGATTGCACACTTTTAAAGCTAAACATTTCACAAAAAGATGTGGTGTAAAAATCAAATAGATTCATTTTTCTTCAGGCTGTTCACTATATCATCCATTTAACAGGTCTGAGTTAGGAAACCAGATCACATTCAGCTTCAGTGTGAACGCAGCCTTTGTGAATTTTAACCATTAGAGGAGCATGTTGATGGGGATGACCCTTGTGAAAAAGAAGTGCACTAATATACTTTAAAATAATGTACTTAAGTGAGCGTAATGTCTTCGGACGTATTATTTGCAATTACATTAAAAGTTTTCACTTTATTTTAAGGTGTACATGTTACAGAGTAGTAAGTAACTACTTGCAGTTAGGAACCCTAGTTAGTTGCATGTAATGATGCATCATTTATAGTTATTAATACAGTAACTACACACTGTACAACATTATATATTCAATAAGTTATGACAACATATGTTTTTACATTGTTTTAACTCATCAAAATAAGTTAAGAAATGTTAAACTTTTTTTTATTAGCTATACAAGATGTAACTCATTTTTTTAAAGTCAGTTTAACATAATTTAAGTTGAAATAACTTAAACATCCAAGTCGATTGTACTTCAAAAGTTCAAAATTTGCCTTTTTTTTACAGTGCATGTAACATATGTAAGAAGGACACTGTAAAATATTACTTTATTTTTCATGTATATTCCATGCATTTAACTGAACTGTAGCTAAGTTATTTTTTCATCCACTTGTGGAGTTTAAGTACTTTAAATATTTAAAATTATATAGGTGCTGATCATATAATTAGAATATCATAAAAATGTTGATTTATTTCACTAATTCTATTCAAAAAGTAAAACTTGTATATTGTATTCATTCATTACACACAGGCTGATAGATTTCAAATGTTCCTTTCTTTTAATTTTTATGATTATACCTGAAAACTAATTAAAATCCCAAATTCAGTATCTCGGAAAATTAGAATATTGTGAAAAGGTTCAATATTGAAGAGACCTGGTGCCACACTCTCATCAGCTAATGAACTCAACACACCGGCAAAGGCCTTTACATGGTCTCTGAGTCTAGTTCTGTAGGCTACACTATCACTGAAAGACTGCTGACTTGACAGTTGTCCAAAAGATGACCATTGACATGATGACTACAATTGACACCTTGCACAAGACACAAAAGGTCATTTCAAAAGAGGCTGGCTGTTCTCAGAGCTCTGTGTCCAAGCACATTAATAGAGAGGTGAAGGGAAGGAAGTGTACAAGCAATAGGGATAACCGCACCCTGGACAGGATTGTGAAAAAAAAAAAAAAAAAAAACATTCAAAGATGTGGGGAAGATTCAAAAAGTGGACTGCAGCTGGAGTCAGTGCTTCAAGAACCACTATGCACACTGTAAAAAATTATTGAGAAAAAAAGTTACCCGGTTGCCTTAAAATTTTGCGTTCATTAAAATAAAAATTTTGAGTTAATTCAATGAACATCTTTTGAGATTCAACAATCTTTATTAAAATATTATTAAAAGATTCTGTAAGCATATTGGGTAATTTTGTGTGTTTTATTTCTGATGACGTAGTGAAACATGCCAAATAGTGCTATTTTTATGATTTATCAAATTTTTTATGTGGTTTAGATACAATAATATTTTGAGTTTCTATTTATTAAACAAATGTCCTTCATTGTATCAACTCAAATATTTAATTTCAATAAACTCAAAATTTTAAGGCAACCAAGTTACTTACTTTTTTAAGTTAAACCAACAAAAACCAACAATAATTTTTTACAGTGCACAGGCGTATGCAAGACATGGGTTTCAGCTGTCACGTTCCATTCCTGGGCTAAAGATAAAAAAAAGGACGGGACTTCTTCTGAGTGGTCCAAAGTTATGTTCTCTGATGAATGTAAATTTTGCATTTCCTTTGGAAATCAGGGTCCCAGAGTCTGGAAAAGAGGAGAGGCACACAATCCACATTGCTTGATGTCCAGTGTAAAGTTTCCACAGTCACTGATGGTTTGGGGTGTCATGTCATCTGTTGGTGTACATGCTCATACTTTTACATGTTCATACTTTTCAGGTGGCCAAGATTTATAAAAATCATTTATTTTTATTGGTCTTAAGTACTATTATAATTTTCTGAGATACTGAATTTGGGATTTTCCTTAGTTGTCAGTTATAATCATCAAAATTAAAAGAAATAAACATTTGAAATATATCAGTCTGTGTAATGGATTTAATATAAACGTTTCACATTTTGGAAGGAATTAGTGAAATAAATCAACTTTTTGATGATATTCTAATTATAAGACCAGCACCTGCATAGTGAGTTGCTAAATGTAAAAGCATTTGTGGTAAATTAAAATACACTCCAATGTCATTTATAATGAAACTTACAGTATATGTCATATAATCCTTTATATTCATAATTACACATTTGTAATGAAGTTGCAATTTGTTAAATATAAAATATATGTACTTTAAGTGTAATATCAAAAGTGCTTTAAAATGTAAAACCTTTAATTTTACTAAATTACAGAGTGCACTATTAAAAAATGTACTGAAGTGTGTTAAGAGTAATGAAAGGGTAATGAAAGTAATGAACTTTAGTACACTTAAGTGGCCTTTTATTTAATTAATATTATATTTTATGCTAGATGTACTTTTAAGATTTTAAGAAGTAAACTACATGTGCACATTCAATACAGTTATGTGCACTTATTGGGAACAAGGGAAACTACACCTGAATAAACTTGAGAAGAACTGACTTCACTCTAAAATCTGGGTCACGTTTTTGATTGAAAAACAAAGAAATTCTCAATTGTTGATCACAAAAATCACTTAGAAAAATGAAGTTATTTCTGATTGCAGAGGCTATGCGAGTGTTGTTTGAGAATTTGTAGGTTTTTATGGAACAGCCTGTATATTTTCAAGCATAACACGAAGAGGAAGTGTGCAGAGTCCCTTACACAGGCCCCTGGGTTTGAGCTCTGCTCTGCTGGGGCCATCAGAAGGTTGCCATCCTAAACTCTATGTAAATGTTTGTGTAATCTGTTCTCTGGCAGAGCTAGCTGGAGAATGAAACAGGCACCACCAATTACAGTTCATTTTCCCTTTTTGTAAGGATCCAATAATCTTTATGCATATCAACACAGGCTTTGCATTAGGATTAAATATTTGTGGAGCCATAAGTAATGCTTGGCCTAAAACGGGCACATGCTTCATAAAAATTCCTTCAAAACACAATTAGATCATATTGCGAGTTAAAGATAAAAAGGAAATATAATTGCCAAGCAGACAATTTTATAATGGACTGTTTTTTTATTTCCTCATGAAAATCTTTGTTGCTTTTTTACCACCAATCCCATTGTTTTCATTATAAGAAATAAAATAAAATGTTGTCAATAATGGGATTTTATTATATGATATATACTGTATGTACAGTATAAATTAAAAGTATAAATTACATTCAGGTTTTGTAAAGTTTTATTATTTTTCCTTTGAGACTTTGAGGCTAACATATTTGCACACTAAATAAATAATAAATGTGGAATTCTCTCAAAAATGTTTTTCTAAATTTTACTATTACAGCTGTTGATATTTTAACTAGTCATTAAATGTGTTGATTAGCATTATATTTAGATCTAGTTCTGTGGAATATAAGGTTGCAGCCAAGGACAGATCTGTATACAAAAATCACCCGTAGGAATAAATTGGGGAAGATTGGTAAAACCTGTGGAAAAATCATTGGTAAAGAACAAGTAGACCTGTACCAACTATATCTGATGAGATTGGCACAGAAGGCAGACAAGGTTTGCATGGATACAACCCATCCACTTTCAGTGAAGTTCAAGCTTTTCCCTTCTGGTCATAGATATAGACACCCCAAGGTTAGAACAAACCGAGCTAAACACTTATTTCATTCCAATCGCAATAACCCAATCAAACAAGGTATGGGGAGGGTATGACTGGAGAACATATGTGAAGTATTTTTGTATTTATTTTTTATTTATGATATTGTGCATGTGGATAATGTTTGTATTGTGGATTATGTGTTAATATGTCTGTACCCCATAACAAATCGCCTCTCTGAGGACATTAACGTTTTCTAAGTCTAAAAATATGATGAAGTAAAAGGGGGCGTTGATGTGATTCTGCAGAGATGGTCCTTCGTCACACAATGACATTAAAATGTGACAAAGCTTGGATTCAGCATTTGGACTAACAAGGCTGTTTAGAGTTCTGAAACTTACAGGATGTTTTTTATAACACAATGACATGTTACATGTTAAAACATGACCCCATTTAAGGTTAAAATAATCCTGGATGTTATTTTCTTTGGCCTTTTATTCTGTTTTGACATTTGAAACCCTAAACTGAACATGTCACACAAAGGTCAATCTGAAGTGAAATGGCCTTTATAAGCAACCAATTCCTTTTTGATGGTTTTCTTGTTCCATCCTAATCAGACGGTTATCTGCATGTTAGATACCGTACTGACAATGATTTTAAAAGTCTTTTAATCTCTGGACAATTACACCAACTTGATCATGAGAGGCTGCAGCAATGCATGAAAATGACCATCCTAGGCTCATCACAAATACGTGAGTCTGCCTAAATTTCTGCAAATCCTGAAATACGTTGAGCAATGCTTTTCAGGTTCTGCAGAAATGTATTTTCAATGAGCCTGGCTTGAACTCGATACACACCCACGCTTACAGCTCTCTGTCTGCCCCCACAGGAAGGCCCATTTGATCCTGAGACGAACGGATCGGATCAGTCTGTTCTGCCGCTCGCTGCTCCGCAGTGGCTTCATCCAGAGCCGAACCGAGAGCGTGCCGTACATGCTGTGTCGCAGTGATGACACGAGACCCGGTGGCACTCTATGGCACAGTTCACTTCACGAAACCCGGCTGGCCTGTCTGGAGAAAGTCATATCAGTGCAACGCAACATATACGGAAAGTCAAAATTACGATGAGACTTGACCTTCTTTCTTATGGTCTCCAGCGTGGCTGTTCTTTTCTAAATCCAAAAGACTTTGAGACTGTGAGAGGAGGTTTCATTGTTTCTTGAAGGTTTTTTTTTTCGAAGGAATTTTTATTTTATTTTATTTTTTTGAGTTTTCCAAATGCAGAGAGCCTCAGATAAGAAGGATTGATTTATGATTATTTGTATTGTTTCTCTTGCAAGGACATCACTATGGAAGGACTATTTATGAATGTAAGAATTCAACTGCATGGTGCTGCAGAACTCCAAACCAGGTTCCCTGATCCTCATTTTTGCAAACATATCTCTTGGAATACCTAGCCAAGTAAGACGAGAACACGATCTCTCGGTGGTTTCCCTTCTTTTCTATTCAGCCCCCCTTTGGACATCAAGTCTATTCATCTTTTTTATAGTTTTGCCACTATTATTTGATATAACTGACTAAGAATATTGTCAGGGTCACAGAAAATGCTTTTGAGAACAAGTATAGTCCTGTCTGTCACACATAATATATTTAGCCGAAAGAATGTTCCTTTACAGGGTCCAAAGAAATGAAAGGGGTACTGCTGGCCAATCAGACCAATAGATTTCATCAAAGTGAATCATCTAATGTATTTGGCAAAGGCTTGTGGTACAAAAGAAAGCATAGTGCAGAGCTATTCTGTAAATGATTGTCTGGGAAAAGTGTGCATTTGAACAAATCTTCGCCTCAACACATTTTCGGTAAGTAAGTTGCTATATTCCATGATATATTCATTGTGATAGTTAACTATGCTATTGTACATACAATTGTAAATGCAGTATGTAATAAGTGAATATGATTTTTGTGTGTGGAGGGTGGGGGGACTGTGGGTCTATTAAATATGTATATAGAATCTCAAGAAGTTTTCTCAGTTTTATCTAAAATATGTGAAGAATCAATTAAATATTAAAAAATATAAACCTATTACTCTACCTCGCTGGCAATCTCTAAGACACCCCTATATTGTAGAACACAACATCTGTTGCAGAACCTGTACAATGATGGAAAAAAAACTAAATATATACAAGTTCCTTGATTTCCTTAAAGGGATAGTTCACCTAAAAATTTCAATTCTGTCATCTCTTACTCACCCTCATGTTGTTCCAAACCTGGTTGAGTTTCTTTCATTTGCTAAACACACACACACACACACACACACACACACACACACACACACACACACACACACACACACACACACACACACACACACACACACACACACACACACACACACACACACACACACACACACACACACACACACACACACACACACACACACACACACACACACACACACACACACACACACACACACACACACACACACACACACACACACAAACAAAATAATTTTGATGAATGTAAGTAATGAGACGGTTAATGCAAATCTGCAAATCTGTTATCCAACCACAGCAGTGGACATTTCCTTCCAAGTCTTCAATGCGGCACACCCATAAAACCGAGCGTTCCAGGAGCTAGGCTCATATGTGACATATGTTAAAGAGTAAGTAGATAACCTCAACTCTCTCTCTGAACATATCCCGCTCTAAAAACATACAGAGCCGTGACTTCAAAACCGAGGCACGTACCAAACCGGTATTTCTGTGTACCGTTACACCGATACTAAATAGTAGATCCCCATATTCAAAGGAACTAGTAGAACTACCCTTTAATTATGAGCTAGCCTGGGGCAAGCAAACGTTATGGTTTCAGTTAACACTGCCACAGTTCGTTGTACAAACCTCACGGGATATGACTGGGAGATCCACATCCATCAAAGAGGCCAATGTGAGACTGGATGTGAGGAGGCGATCGGTTTAGGGACTCTAGAAGATTTGTCACAGGAGACAGGTAAGTAAGGTAGTAGGTGATTGATCATGTTCCTCTCAAACTTTTAAGAACTCCATGTGTTTCCTGGATGCAGTTCAATATGCCTCAGCATTATGTTCTGCTCTGAGGATTGAGGGACCATACAGAATGTTTTCATCTACAACTGAGAGTAAATATTAATGCTAATTTAGCACAGTATTTCACCAATGACTGCTCAAGTATAAGCACAAGGGTGGATTTAAAGAACAACTCTGGTGAGAAATGACCATAGGGGTAATTAACAGATGGTTACCGAGTAGAACGTTCTCTGGGATGCATTTTCATGAAAATCGAATGTAAAGAGTTTTATCTCTTAAAACAGATTAGCTTATAACGCTTGTCTATGGGGCACAGGGTAGTGAAATTAAATCGCTAGTTAATACCACTAACAAGGCTAAAAATAGCCTCACACTAACACAGTAGCTTAATGAGGGTCCCTACATGCAAACCGAAGCATTGAGAACTTTGTAAGAGTACAAACAGTTTAATAAGAAGATACTTTATAAAGACACTGCATTACGCGTTCACAGACAGGCGCCATCTTGAAAAACAGTCTCGACTCCTCGAGCCACGAACGCTGTGACTTGGATTCTCATGGTCTGTTGTTTCCAGAAGAAAGCACTGAACGCAACAGAGAAAATAAATAAATAAAAATAAAAATGTCCATGTAATTTCATTTCACAAACTTAATTCCTTAGCACAGCGCTCGTAGATCGATTCGTCGAGAAAAAAAAAGCAGAACCAAGTAATAAAAGCATTGTAATTGTAATAATATTTGACAAAAATGGGATTTCCTTTGCTTTATCTCAGCTCAACTTTTCTAAAAATGATGGCGGGGAAGTTAATTTTGCATCCTCTTTTTTTCTTTCTAGAGATCCATTTTTTTTTTTTTAGAGAGAGAGAGAGAGAGAGAGAGAGAGAGAGAGAGAGAGAGAGAGAGAGAGAGAGAGAGAGAGAGAGAGAGAGAGAGAGAGAGAGAGAGAGATCCATCTTAACATTTAGACTTCTCTGTCTATAATTATGAAACCTAGTGAGCAAGCTCTCATAAATTAAAGGCCTTTTAAATGGCTCAATATTCATTTATAAACTCAAATAACTATTTATTTTTCAGTACACATTCTCATTCAGAGATTGGATGCTAACACAACCAGGAGACACAAAAGGGTTATATGACTGAAAATAAAGGTAAGTGATCAGTCATTTTCAGCTGATCAAAGTTCTTGTTTCCATGCCTAGTCCAGTCTGTGTGTTGAGAGAAGAAATATGTATGGTCTGTTTCTCATTGTGATATATCTCAGGGTCTGGATCGGTGAGTATTTCACTTCCTGTAGTGAGTTTAAAAATGTATATACATCACATATAGCTCAGTGTTAGATTGTTCTGCTTGCCTATACTAGTGGTTTTCAACCCTGTTTCTGGAGCCCAAGTTACTAGCTTGTTTTAGCACATTGTTAGCATGTTTTAACAAGTTGTCATGTTTTACCACATTACTAACATTATTTAACACATTGATAAAGATTTTAATGTTTCTTTCATGTATTAGCATGTTAGTAAGTGTTAACACATTGATAATGTTTTTGCATGTTGCTAACATGTTTCTTATATGTTTCATGCTTGTGTGTGTTAACACATTAAAGGGATAGTTCACCCAAAAATGAGAATGTGATGTTTATCTGCTTACCCCCAGGGCATCCAAGATGTAGGTGTGTTTGTTTCTTCAGTAGAACACATAAAAATACACCCCATTGACATGCATTATACGAGCAACGGTTGAGTTAAAAATCTTCATTTGTGTTCTACTGAAGAAACAAACCCACCTACATCTTGGATACCCAGGGGGTAAGCATATAAACATCATATTTCAATTTTTGGGTGAGCTATCCCATTAATAATGTGTTTGCATGTTGCTAACACACACTATCATGAGATAGTAAAGGAAAACTACATTCACGATTGAACTAAATTCCACACCCACTGAATCCAAACCATGAAATGCTGGAATGGTCAAAGAGAGTAGTTACTAGTGCTTTATTTAGACATCTTTTTAATTGTGATACATTAGATATGTTCACAATAATCAAGAGCACCAAAGTGTAATTTTACAAGAAGATTTAGTGCATTATACAACAGCTTACTAAAACAATCATAGCATTTATTAATCTAGGCTAGGGTAATGTTCATTTATAAATATACTACTGTTCATAATACATTAGCTAAAGTTAATTTACATCAATGCAAATAGTTCATTGTTATTCCATGCTTACATGTATCTTTCTATTTAACATGTTAACGTGTTAACACATTGATAAAGTTTTAACATGCTGTTAACATTTTTCATACGTGCTTTAGCATGTAAGCATTGTGTTAACATCTTAACATTTTACCATGTTGATAACATGTTTCTTACATGCTTTAACATGTTAGCATTGTGTTTACCACTTATAATGACATTTTACCATGTTGATAACTTATTTCTTACATGTTTTAGAATGTTAGTATGTGTTAACAGTGATAATTTTATCACATTGCTAACATGTTTCTTATGTTTTAGCATGTTAGCCTAGTTAACACAATGATAACGTTTTAACATGTTTCATAAATTTTTTAGAACGTCATATGTGTTTAACCACGTTTTCATATGTTTGCTAATGTTTCTTACATTTTAGCAAGCAAGTGTTAACTCATTGATAATGTTGACATTGTTAACATGTTTCATGTTTTAGCATGATACTAAAGTTAAAGTGTTGACTACTCAGTGAAACTTCTAGTAAAGTGTTACCCCAAAAAGACAACTTAACTCTTTATACAGAGCCCCGCCCCTCATGTTTTAATGCATTGCTAGCATGTTTTAACAAAATGATAGCATCTTAATGTTTGACAGACCAGGACCTATGGGCCGAATGGCAGTGCAGAGTACCCGGCCCTCTTGGGGTCTCTGGGAGGGGTGTTGGAAAGTGCTCTGACTGGAGACTCCATCGTTCTACTGGGGGACTTCAACGCCCACGTGGGCAGTGACAGATACACCTGGAGGGGCGTGATTGGGAGAAACCCGATCGGTGTTCTGTTATTGGACTTCTGTGCTAACTATGGCTTGTCCATAACGAACACCATGTTCAAGCAAGGGTGTCCATCAGTGCACATGGCACCAGGACACCCTAGACTGAAGGTCGATGATCAACTTTGTGGTCGTCTCATCTGACCTCCAGCCGGTATGTCTTGGACAATCGGGTGAAAAGAGGGGTGGAGCTATCAAGCGATCACTACTTGGTGGTGAGTTGGATCCAATGGCAGGGGAGGAAGCTGGACAGACTCGGCAGACCCAAACTTACTGTGAGGGTCTGTTGGGAACATTTGGTTGAACCCCCTGTCAGAGAGATCTTCAACTCCCACCTCCGGCAGAGCTTTGACCGGGTCCTGAGGGAGTCTGGAGATATTGAGTCAGAATGGACCATGTTCTCCAGCTCCATTGTTGACGCAGCCGCTCGGAGCTGTGGCCGTAAGATCTCCGATGCCTGTTGAGGCGGCAATCCCCGAACCCAGAGGTTGACACCAGAAGTAAGTAATGCTGTCAAGCTGAAAAAGGAGTCTTATCAGGCCTGGCTGGCTTGTGGGGCACCTGAGGCAGCTGACAGGTACCGGCAGGCCAAGCGGAGAGCAGCCCAGGTAGTTGTAGAGGCAAAAA